>NC_061510.1:83383882-83410179 GCF_022539505.1 Lolium rigidum
GGAGCGCAGGCTGCTCAAGTGATTCCACGTCAATTGGCTTCTGACACTGTACCTGATGCGGTTCTTGACCTCGTACTCGAGGAGCAGCAGGAGGAGGAGCCAGTTAATGAAGTGGATCAGCACGAAGTGGCTGCAGAGGTGGCTCCAAGAGAGGTCCCCGATGAAGTGGCAAGGGAATTGGCTGCAGAGATGGCTCCAAGAGAGGTCCCCGATGAAGTGGCAAGGGAATCGGCTTCAGAGGTGGCTCCCACAGCGATTCCCGATGTGGTGGCAAGGGAATCGGCTTCACAGGTGGCTCCGATTACCCATGCGGTGGACATGGAGGAGGAGCTGAAAGAACAATCTGTCGAAGAAGTTGCTGGTCAAGACGAACAAGTTCTGAACAAAGAGGAAGCTCAATGTGAGGCCACTCCGGTTGATCAACAAGAAAAACCGGTTCATAACGAGGAATTACTAGTGCCAAAGGCTGATGATCTGAATGTCAGCCAACAAGGCAGCTCCATTGACAAAGCGGCTGTCCAGTTACCGGAAAAGGAAGCGGTGACATTGCCAGGGACGCCGGAAGATGAGGCTAGCGCCAACATGGAGTTCGAGGAGTGGGAGGGGATTGAGAGAAGTGAAGTGGAGAAGAGGTTCGGCGCAGCGGCAGCATTTGCAGCTAGCGACGCTGGGGCGTCTGCTCTGTCGAAGCTGGATAGCGATGTGCAGCTGCAGCTTCAGGGGCTTCTCAAGGTTGCCGTTGATGGTCCCTGCTATGACTCTGCGCAGCCGCTTACACTGAGGCCTTCATCTCGTGCAAAATGGTACCTGCCTCAACTTATCTTTAGTATGATGCTGTAAGTTATATTATTACTTGATGATCACAAAACACATTTGAGGACCCCAACACCCCCCATGTGTCGTAAATGGGTATTATATGCATCATGGCCTATAAGAATATATTATTAACACTGGACCCTCGCTGTGTTTTCGTCAAGGAGTGTGAGGTGTAGTGGTATCAATAAGGAAGAAATAACAGGAACAACTGGGTTGTTTGGTTTTTTGCTGTTCTAAGTTGGGACAAGACCAAAAATAGGCAGCCACGCCATAATGGCAATGAAATAATCTGGTACTGTGTCTATTACTTCTTGTGGGGACTACTCTGATTGTTAAGCTAGTTCAAACATGGCACGCTTAAATAAGTACTAACTGAGTAGTGTTTAAGGACGAATCTCCATGCGACAGCGTGATTTACAGGAATCTTTAAGTAGATCACACACGGAGTTAAAGTAATGCATATAAAAGGGAAACCATATTAGAGGTATGATTTCAGTATTATTTGACAGAGTGCAGTTTAGTCAGTAATAAAAACAGGCGAAACACTTGTATGAATCTAGCATAACTACCACACACATATTTAGCAAGACACATATATAATATATTCTTACTTTAGTTGATATATGATTCAGTGCTTGCGCAAATAGATTTATTGTTAATTCTGATGAGATTCTTGTTGTTATTAGGAATTCAATAAACCAAAGATGGGCAAGCATAACGTTTTGTACTCCCTTTGATCCAAATTACTGGTCGCAGGTTTAGGCAAAATGTTGCCTAAAATTTGTCTAGGTTCATTGAATCTGTGACAAGTAATTTGGATCGGAGGGAGTACTAAATTTAGTTCTTAGTTGAAGCAGTTTTCGGGATATAGACATGTTATGTTCTAGTTTGACATAATTGATATGTTCTGAATTAATTGCTTAAACATAGAATCCTACACATTTAATTAATATTTTGGCGTAGAAATTGTTTGTTAAAACATCTTAGGGGACCTCATCAGTTGGATACCATTCGAAATAGTGAGCTGACAGCAAGGACTCACCTGTCCATGTCCGCATCTATCTTCACCTCCTGTACTTAACAGGCGGGATCCATGCGCTCGTGGCACATGAGCAACCGATCAATTGAGATCGTAGAATGCTCTGCTCATAGAAAAACCTTATACACTAGTCTGTTCTCGTAAAAACCCCAGATCCTTTTTGGTGGCAAGGCTGTATATAAGGAATAGATTGTAAAAGGATTATAGCCATACCCACAGAATGGAGGAAATTGGACTGGAGATACCCATTGCTGATAACCACCTGTACTCCAATAGTCGTCATTTTACCACATGTGCTTCATATTTTGGCAGACAATTTTACACATTTTTGATAAAAAAATGATTTTACCACCATATAGTTTGGGACCATGTACGATTATAAATCATGTACCGCAATGACACATACCGGTGGGTCTCCACAGTAACTCAAAATCTTAGGTTTATCTGGTGTAATTCCCTCTGTAAAGTGAATTGACAATTCTACATCAAGGGATTTACCTTCTTTTCTCTAATCTGGCATAATCGACAGCAAGTCGGTACTGGACTCCTGCCCAAGTTTGTTTTTGGGTAAGGAACAGCAGTAAAAGGATTCCACAGTATATATTAGAGAGATTCTTGTGCAAGTTTAGCCGGTGGCTCTGTGGCCATATCTTCCGAACGGCCTCATAACATGAGAAGCCTGTTCGCAAACATTCATCTGTATGTTTAGCTTTGGGTGAACTGGTGTGATATAGTCCAGTTCAATTGGAAGATACCTTCGGTTACGTGTTAGCATGACCATTTATCGCAAAAAAATAGCATGAACATGGCATAAGTAGCCTGTTTTGAAGTTGCGAATACTGCCTCCTGGCTGTGGCCCGCCCATGCCTATGAACTTGTAAATTTTGAGCCCACTGACAGCCTATTTTTTTGTCTTCTTTAACCTACTGGCCCGCCCAGATATTCATGGAAAGCTCCACCGTTGCTGCCTGAGATCCTAAATCTTGAACCCAGCTGTGATAATATCGTAGTCCATTTGTTATCCATGAGCGTTTATTTATTTTTCCCTTCGAAGATACCCATCAGAGCATAAGTTGTGAGGTATTGTATCCTGGTAGCCACCACCTTAAGAGTTATGAGTAATAAATCATATATTGCAGAATGAGATTCTTGTGGTAACAAACGTAGCATATGCTTAAAACAGACAGATCAAACAAATTGCTAGCTGTTGATTTGGCTTCAGAGTTAAGAACTAGGGCATCGTGAATTGGGATGTGCCACTTGTTGGCTGACTCCTGCAATTTTGTATGATCCACAAGTACAATGACATGTTCATATTTTTATGCACATGTTGAACCATTGCATCTTTTTTGTTGGCCATTTATCTACAAGCCTTATATATTGGTTAGTTAAATGGACTACTAGCAACCAGTGGGGGTAGGCATTTAGCTATCTAACGACCAAACTTGCCTATTTTGGAATATAAAGAGTTTATAGATGGGTGTGGACAAATGGAGCGGCTCCATGGATCCCTTGTTTTGAAAATTCAAAAACAGCATTTTGAAAATTTAGAAATCTGAAAAAAAAATACATAGATGTAGATAATGTTGTACTTTACCAATGTGCAAAACCTCAACTCAAAATAAATTATATTCAGGGTAGACAAAAATGACAAAATCAGACATCTAAAGTAGTGAACAGTGTAAAATTTCAAATCTCTCAAAGTTTTCAGATTTTGTCATTTTTGAGCCCTGATTCCCCGAATATAAGTTATTTCGAGTTGAGGTTTGCACGTTGGTAAAGTAAAGCATTATTACATGTAGTATTTTTTTCAGATTTTTTTGAAACTTAAAATTTTGGTTTCAATTTTTTTAAAAGGCTCTGTTTGGATTTTCCGGTTTATAGATGTTAAAATATGGAATGCTGGTCAAAAGTGTATTATTGAGATTTCGACAACTCTAACACACGCCTAACTGATCTACATCACAGGACATATATCTTGCACCTTTCTGATGTGTGATCTGCTAATCATGTTTATTTGCCTGCAACTGATGCTGAAGTTGTAATTATAATAATTTGGAATCTGATACATACATTTATGTTGGGTATTTTTTCATATCTTTTCATGGTTCTGCCATTGTTGACCATCTAATGTGCTCTGCTTGTTGATGACTTTAGTCACATTGCCTTGCATCAGCTTTAATAATACTCTATGCAGAGGCCGGGAGGTTTAACCTTACTTTTCGAAAAAAATGCATGTATTCTGTTTCCAACAACTCTGTTGAGTCTACGTCTAAGTATTCGAAAAGTATGAGCAAGAAATAGACATGAGGAATACACAGTCACACACGCTTTATACGATTAGAGATATATAATCATGTCACGATTTGACTTGACAATCATCCTACTATTTTGGACTTATCGTGTTGAGTCTGAAACACCTTAACATAAAAAAAATGGTTGGATAATGGATAATATCTATTGGTATCATTATTCAACAATGATGAGCTACCAGTTGTTAGCAATAAATTCATGTTTTATATTCGTGATGGGTTCTATGTAGGTACACCCATGCTTAGCTCGACCTATTCCTAACTAATAACAACCATTTGTTGTTCTGTCAGGGTCTCTTGGCAAAAGCTAGGAAACATGCATCCTGAGATTGCTATGGGAAAATACATGGATCTTTTGTCGGAAGTTATTCCTAGATGGATTGGAGACAAAACCTCTGTAAGCTTTTCTTGGGTCAAAGTGTATACTTAGGTTTTCTTCCACGTAACCATTTGCTTCCTTGCTAAGTTTAAACCAGAGAACAAAGCTAACGGCTTATGTATATATTATTATAATATAGAGCACAAAGAGACATGAAGGTGATGTTGATTCTGAAGGGGCCGCCGTAACAATGACTGGTCACACAAGCGACCCGCAGGCCTTTCGAGGGTAAATTACTAATTACTGAAGCGTGGAATTATGGAGCTTAGCAGGGTTACGTATCTGTGTTGTACTTGCCATATTGACTGGTATCTATTGGTGCTGGTATAAGAATATATTGCATGAAAATTCCAGCACCGTAGTCGTACCAGTTGTTTACAATGGCAGTATGTACGCTGATGTGGTATCGTAACCCTGGTTCATGTCTTTCAACAATGGTTTATGCCCATAACTTGGTGCTGTTGATGAATTTCTTGACAGGAATGAAGGTAGTACTAGCATAGATGAAGGTCCACTAACAAGTCCTCCTAACCCAGAAAAAGGTACATGCTTCACATATAATATTTGACATGTTCCTAGGGAAGAATGTATGCTGCAGTTCGTTCAAGTGATGTTAAAATTTCTGATAGCTGTCCGTAGTTATACATATTTCTGGCTGTTGATTTTGAATTCACCATAATGACAGTAACTAACAAACTAACTGAATCTGGACCTTTCACTTGAATTAGTTTATTTTTCTGTTTGCATACTTAATTCTGGTTTATTAATTCAGCCAACCCTGTTAATTTTCAGGCAAGAGTTGTGACATCCCTGCTGAATGAAGGTAACACTTGAAGTATTTATCGCATCGGTGATATCAGCCCATTGCTGAGATCTCCATGGATGCACTCCTCATAAGATTAGATTTGTACAGTGGCTGTGGTTGTGCTAATATTAGTGCTGTAATGGGTGTTGGCACGTGTACGTATATGACTGAATATATCCTCCCATAACGACCGCTCCTCCTGCCTGTATATTTGGCTAGTACTGTAGTAACTGGGGTTTAGTCTGTGTGACGTTACCTTTGGTAAGTGGTAATTGTACGTCGTATCCCTGTTTGGCACGGGAAATTAAGTGGCTGAAAAAAAAGGATCATCTAGGTCTCCAACTGAAATCATCGCGATCTTTTGTGACGACTGAAATCTCATCTTCTGTATCACTGTATGACATGCTTCCTTTCCCCCATAACTTTGGCTCCTATCTTCAGCTGGATTTCCTCCGTAACTTTCATCCTTGTTTAGTTTGATTTATCTGTAACTTTCACCCTATCTTGTGCTGGATAATTCAGCAAGAAGGGTATTTCATCTTCTTGTGTGATAACGATGCTGCACGTTACTTGTCGCAGTCGTCGTTGGCGTTGCATCATTTTCCGAAGCGGAATGGGCTCTCTTGCGGTGCGGACAGCATGGTTTTGGCTGGACGCCTGGATCGGCAGATGGATCTTTGCGCCGCCTGACGGAGAAGAGGGGTCGGCTTGCCGATTGTGAGTCCGGGGTCACGAGTGCTCGCATCTCTGGCGTAAATGCTTGGCATGGACCGTGCGATGACAGCACTCGCGACATGTCTGGGACACAAGGACGGCACGAGTCGGCGTGGCTAAGTGGAGCTTCGACACGTCAGAGGAACTCGCAGTATGTTGGTGGCCGTATGCTGCGCACAACCGAGCTGCACGAGTCACATGTTTCACAGGACAAGGGCGAAGAGTGCTTCACGGCGAGTCAAAGGTAGCCCGTGGCCATGGCCGTGTCCGGCCGGCGCACGCCCGTGAACCACCGCTACAAGACCCACGCCAAAACGTACAGGCACGCCTGCAGCAAGGCGCATGGCGCTGGCGGGCACGGACTCGTATCGATTCCAGAGGCGGTGGACGTCGCATATTATACGGCGCCGCCCAGCGATGCGCTTTTTCTTTTCTTTTGCATATGGTGGCTGTAGCGTGTACACGGCCATGAAAGCACGGGGGAGAGTTTGTGATTCCTCAGTTATCTGCATATTTTTCGATTAAAAGAGAATATATTAATATCGTAAAGATATCAATTACACTTAGCCTCTGCATCACGAACACAATGTTCAAAAACATCAAGGATGTACACAACTAAGAAAAAAGGAACAAAACACAAAGACCCCATCGCGGCGAGGGAACACCCGCAATAACAACACTTCAACCACCATCGAAGATAACACCGGGACTACAAACAAAGAGATTCTCCGAAGGCGACACATCCAAGAAGAAAAGAAGAAAACAATGCACGAGCGTTGTGGTCGTCGGGTCGAAGATCTTGGGTTTTCACACCGGGGAGAGTCTGATTTCACAAAACAATGCCTTCAGCAAGGCGACACATCCAAGAAAATAATAATGATAAAGACGTTGTTGCTAGTCACGGCTGGGCATGGGCAGCCCGGTCCGGATGGCCAGACCCGACCTAGCCCGAAAATCCTGGGCCGGGTTCGGGCCTAGATTTGGAGCCCGAATGTTGGGCCGGGCCGGGCTTGTAGAAAAAGGATTTTATCCTAGTTTGTGCGGGCTTGTCGGACCGGGTTAGGATTTTGTCTGTTCGGGCCGGGTTCAGGCATGAATGTCGAGCCGGGCTGGGCTCGAGCCTGCGAAATTAGGTTCGGGATTTTTCAGGCTAAGCCCGAAACCCTGCCCGACACGAGGAATGCCCAGGTGTACTAGTCACCAAGCACCCGACACACAGGAAGATCATGTGTAGCATAATCTTCACCGCAATCAACACACTTCTCCGCTATAACTTCTAAACTTCCAATCACATTCACCGTGACTTTCACCACCTCTGTCAGTATCATGGAAATATTTACTTAGACATGTCCATGACACCAATGAGAAAGCGAAGCTTCGCGCCACGCCCTCATGAAGGCTCACTAGCTAAAGGTAAAGGCCCGCACGACAAGATCAATTCCAATCTAGATATCCAGTGGCGCTAGGCGCCAATCTTCGAAGATCTCCGCCAGGAAGACCAAAACTTGCCAGGAGTCCGATCGTGGAGGTCCACATCAAGTAGATCGACTACTTGGCACAAGAAGAAGAGTAGGGCTAAACCACATTTATTCAGACCAAGACAACAACCCCCCACCACCAGCCTGCGCAGAGGTGAAGACAACCCATGCCGCCACTGGTCTCTTTTGCTGTTGAACATACGGAGCACTCGAACAAACACCCTAGACGCTTGGCTTTCCAGGCACAACATAGGAAGTCACCAGGGACTGCCAACACGGACAAGCATGGAACATAGTCCGATAGTTCCAGATTGGGCCCAAAATGGCCCATGTCAGGCCTCCCAAGCGCCACTGTTGTACTGATCTGGTCGATGCGCGCAATAGCCAGAACATCCGGGCCCAGATCAGGCCCGGGTCGTGCCGCCGCCACCCACACGCCACGAAACAATGCACCGGAAAGCCGCCAAGGGTTGACGCCTCGCCCGCTCCACCACAGCCCAGCCCCGCCGTCTCCACCTCTCTCTGCTGCCTGCAGACCTCGCACATGCACCCGACACATCCTCCCCGAAACCCAATAGATGCGCACCTCTCCTCCGCCTTTAGCGTGACGGGTGCCGCCAACGATTCCGGTGGCGACATTAGCTAGAGGAATCGATATGCGAAAGGGTTTGATGTGGGCATTACCCTTCGGGTACCCGACATTAGTCTACCTCATTTAACCCAACAAGGGGCCCATGAGGATTGCCCTGATCCAAGGTAGGCCCATACGTCGGTTACAACAGAGAAGACTTACAAGAAGATGGATTCTTGATGAATAAGGCGAGAAGATGTCGATAAAGGAAAGAATAGATTTGATCTTGATGTAACCTAGTCGAGTTTGGACATGACTCACGGGACCTGACCTCTTATATAAAGGCCAGGAGAGGGCCTACCGAACGGAAACACACGAAACCCGCATAATCTAGCATACACAAACCCTAGAAACCTTGCCTCTCGGCGAGTTCACCATAGCAGTCCATCGGCTGCCCCATTGTAACCTATTTTACTCGATAAATCAAGATCAAACAAGCAGGAGTAAGGATTTTACCTCATCGAGGGCCCCGAAGCTGGGTAAATCTCGCTCCCTATTTGTCTGGTATGCGATGTCTCGTGTTAACCTGCAGGATTCGGTCAACCCTAAGCCCCTCATGATGGGCATTGCTGAGGAGCTCCGTCGTCAATTGGCGCCATGTGTGGGAAACCTGCTGGTACAAGGCACTTCATCGGCTGTTCCGATTGTGTCGGCTACATCTTTGCCAGCATCACCAGTACCATCGACTCCATCTTCGCCAAACTAAGGGAACTCGTTCCGCTTTGGGTCCATCCAGTACACTCCGCACACCGACGCATGGCGTTCGGTCTTCTTAGGCCTGCGCGGTGGGATGGGCATGACGTTCGGGAGCGTCCACTTCCGCGTCAACTCGGGTAACGTTCTTCGGCTCCCGGACCCTATCGCTTCTGGCGCGGCGACAGCCGCGACTTCATCGACAGCTACGTCTACTGCTTCATCACCAACCGCGGTCGACCTATCGGCTGCACCGTCCGTGTCGACTCTGGCCTCTTCGGCATCATCGTCATCGCGTCGAACCATGTCCACCATGTCTATCGGGTCTGATGACTCTGAGTCATCGGACCTGACATTGTACTACTGCCTCGACTGCGACACCAGGCATGGACTTGGTTCGGACGCCTCTCCGTGCCCTTCAGGATCCGAAGGATAAGAAGTAGCTATCGAGGGGATTTCTTTTCTCTTCAATAAAGAATGAGCAGTTGACACTTCCTTCGGCAAAGATGGCTCTTCGCCCGCAGATGGTATCTGCTTGCTGGAGTTGGTCTTTGCCTTCTTCAGAGGAGGAGGCTCTACGTGTCCTTCGTCACTGTATGAATGGCTACGTCAGTAATATGGGTGAAAAGATAACAGTCAAGTTCAAAAATAAAAGATTAGGAGAAAAACACTTACGAGTTGAAGAGCAGCTCATCCTCATCGGCAAAGCCGCCCGATGGCCTCTTCGGCGGCTGAGCAGTAGACGTCTCCGGAGCTGCACCAACAAAGAGAACACGATCAGCATCATTGTCGTATTGGCCACTGGGACTCAACTCCGTTGTATCGGTTAATTCGTCATCAAGGGTTTTTTGGTATTTCGGCAGAAGGGGCTTCGGGATCGAAAGGGTTATTCTCTTCCTGTTCATTTTCAGAGGCCTCGCTGTCCTCGACTACTTCAACACGTGCTTCTACATTACCGGTGGACTCATTGTCTTCGGGTTTCTTCCTCAGTCTCGGATACAGTAGGGTAATACCTTGCAGTTGCAGGGACCTGTTGAGACAAGCAATAACCTAACAGGTCAAAACAAAATTATTATACACAAGTATCATAGAAAGTATGGAAAATCAGGATTACCTCAGCTGGATGATGAGTAAGTTCGTACGTACAGATCTTGGAGGGCCACTAGGGGGATAGAATCCTCTTGGCTGAAATTTCAAGCGTCTGAATTCGTCTAATAGCTCCTTATCCGACAATTCTGCGGCATTGATTCAGGTCTCATCCTTGGGACCCGAATATAATCACATCTGATGGGCTCTAGACATTATTGGCTGAACACGGTGTTTCAAAAACACAGCAACAACCTCAGTGCCGATCATTGTTTGACCATCGGCATCCTTCACTTCTAAGATCCTTTCATACAAATTGTCGGCTGCTACTTTTTCTTCGGCAGTCAGGATATTCCTCCAGGACTTCCTCGGTGTTGCCTCTAGTACATCAACAAACTTCGGCAGGCTAGTGTTGTGCCCTGGTGCCGACTGAAACCTAAGATAGAACCACTTTGACCTCCAGCCATGGATAGATTCTCTCATTGGAAAGTCAAAGTAATTAGCTTCCTTTCGGACAACAAAGCCAACCCCACCAGTAATGTAAGGTCCGTTGCAACCACTGTAGCGTTTGATAAAGAAGATCTTCTTCCATAGGCCCCAATGGGGATCGATACCAAGAAAATCTTCACAGATAGTAATGAAAATCGCGAGATGAAGAATGGAATTCGGTGTCAGCTGTCAGAGCTGAATCCCGTATGAGAACAGGAGTCCTCGAAGGAATTCGTATGCTGGGAGAGATAACCCTCGGCGAACATAATAGTAAATCCGGCGGGGGATTAGGACGGGAGTCTGAACCTGGCAGGCGGACATCTCCCTCGTCATCAGAGATCACTCCAAGGCTCGACATCTTCTTCTCGTCTCGCTTGGTCATGGTAGACGTAGTCCAATCGCATTGAGCATCTCTGGCGGCGGCGGTGACGGCTCTTGGCGCGGACTTCTTCGGCGCAGCCGCGATGGCCTTCGAACCAGTAGCGCTTGTAACAGCGCTACCAGCTGCGGTGCCCTTCTTCTTGCCTTTCTCGTAGGAGGTTTCTTGGGAGCTCTGGTTTTTGGGCGCAACAACAATGGGACGCAAGAGCAAAGGAAGAAGAAGAATAGGATGACAGGGAGAGATGAGTAAATCCCTAGATCCTCTTTATAAAGGAAAAAAATACTTTGAAATTGGGCCGATGGATTTGTACCGTTGAAGAATGGATGGAGATCTGGGTAAACACGTGTCACAAGAAGAGGTAAACCGGAGGCCCATTACCTCCACTATCTGCAAGGATCGAGCAAACGCTTTGGTTAGCGCGCAATGCCCGATCATTTCCAAAACTGACTGCGTAGACAAGGGGTGGGCCCGCTAGGTCGTGTCCCATCAGTTTCGCTCCTACGGTTGCCACATTGTTGCTGATGTCATCAAAATCACCGACTCCCCTACGACGGAGCACCCGAATGTAAGTAAAACTCGAAGAAATCTACAACTTTCGGCTACTCAACTTGAGTCTACGCAAGGTTATGAACATCCGTCCTTGGACTCGGGGACTAGTCTCATCGGGAGCGCTGGACTCGCACCCGATAAAAACAACAAAGGCATCGACGAAAGAAGGATCCAAAGAAGAACAGAGCCGAAGGTTTCAACAAATCCAGGTTGAAGCCCAGGGACTTGAATCTGTGTAGAGTAACGTTATTTTGCCTCCGACAGTTAACCGGTATCGGTTTGCCGAATCAAACTAGGATCGTTATTCTCATCCCTTACGTACGATCAATAGTTCGGCTTCACCCGAAGTCTCAGAGGACCCGATATACTAAAAGTATCGGATGATGAAGAAAGTTCAAAAAAATAACAACAATATCTTCGAGTAGTACAACTTGAGTCTACACACGGTAGCAAACATCCGTCCCTAGACTCAGGGGCTACTCCCATCGGGAGCGCTGGACATGCACCCGATATCAAGCAACTTCAACTTTACGACGAACATGAAGACTCAATCTTCTTTGACTTATCAAGATGTTCGGATGAAGGCAACTTTAGTCCCTGCCCGAAACTTCGCTTCGGCCAGTCACTCGGGGGCTACTGATGTAGGCATTACCCTTCGGGTTCCCGACATTAGTCTACCTCCTTTAGCCCAGCAAGGGGCCCATGAGGATTGCCCTGATCCAAAGTGGGCCCATACGTAGGTTACAACAAAGAAGACTTACAAGAAGACTGATTCTTGACGAACAAGGCGAGAAGATGTCGATAAAGGAAAAAATAGATTAGATCTTGATGTAACCTAGTCGTCGGATAGGACACTCGGGATCTGTCCTCTTATATAAAGGCTAGGAGAGGGTCTGCCGAATGGAAACACACGAAACCCGCATAATCTAGCATACACAAACCCTAGAAACCTTGCCTCTCGGGCAGTTGTAAGGGTATATTGCCCCTATGTATGGTTTTGGTAATTAATGACAACCCCTATGGACTAATGTTTTCATTGAGTTTATATGAAGGAATATTCCATAGGAACTAATTGTATTCCATGTGTTGGATTCAAGTATGGATGCCATGAAGATAAAGATAGACCTCTTGTATTGGCATCAAGATCATCGATCAAGATAGTATGATAGAGCATGAGAAGATACAAGGTTGACCAATACAAAGAGTTAAGAATAGATTCAAGTTTGGTCAACACATGAAGCATGAAGAATGTGCCACGTGAAGTCATGTGGTATGCCCATGAGAGGATGGCGACAAGTGGTGATCGTCATCAAGGTTGAGTTGGGCAAGTTCAAGTTGAGCATCTCGAGAGGATCATATGCTTGAAGCTTGCTGTTGTGGGTATACTTTATGGGTATATCAAAGGCATGCCCTAGATCCGGCAAGCTCGGGTGGCCCACAGATGGTGATGTGGCATGTGGCCCATCGGGCGGCCCAGTTGCTGTAGATCCTGAAGGATGAAGTCCAGCCCAGGAACGGGGAGCCGGATCCCAACCGACCTACGAAGGAGGCCGGATTCGTGAAGGCCCATGAAGTATCCGGATCCAGTACGGCGTTGATGGAAGGCGGATCCTTGACGTACACGGCAAGATATTGTACCGTAGTTAGGCAACTTGTATTCCGGCTAGGACTCTCCATGTAAACCCTAGATCCGTGCGCCTTTATAAGCCGGATCCCGGGAGCCTTAGAGGCACAACCACAACTCATTGTAACAACGCGAAAGCGCCCAAATAATTCCGGACAAGCAGCGATAGGGCCCTGTCATCGAGCAGGTGTTCCGAAGCTGGGTAAATCGCGTACCACCGTCCCGAGTGCTCTCCGCCCTATAGCCCCTACTTCTTCTCCCCCTCGTGAGGATCCCTCCTCCTCGGTACCGTCGAATAGGCAACGACAGTTGGCGCCCACCGTGGGGCCAGCGGCGTCTGGAGGCCGAAACCGGGAGGGTTCCGCCATGGGAAGCTACGACGAATCCATCGCTATGGGGCGTGTCCTTTACGCCGGGAACTTTCCGATCGTCCCTCAGGACAAGTGCTGGATTCCGGCTAAGATTGACCCCGTCAAGCTCTCCATCATCCCGATTGGCGGCATTCACATCTTCATCGGCGAGACCATCGATTCCGACGGGAACACACTGGTAAGTAACGCTGACGCGACCGCCGCCGAGCAGGACGCAGTCGCGAAGATCCGATCTGAGACGCAGGACTTCCTAAGGAAGATTCCGCCTTAGATCTGAAAAAATCAAAACCCACCCAATCCGCCCCTGAGCAGGAAATAAAGGTGGAAGACCAATGCAGATCCGCCTGGGTCTCCCAGGTGTTAGAGAAGCAACGGTGTCACTTCGTGCACTTCTTAGCCCATACCGCAGGAGCCGCCCCTCAAGAAGTCGGAGTTGGCCCCATGCAGGTTGAGGCACCGGAAAACAGCGACGCTCCGAATCAGCAGGAGGCTGTCGGAGAAAGCGACGCTCCGGGTGAAGAATCGATCCTGGGCAATCTAAGCCCAATTTCCGACGATACCTCCTCCATGGATACTGAAGAATTTGATCGCAAGCTGAAGGAACTCAGAGGCGGTGATCAATCTGAAGTTGAATCCGCCCAGCCTAAGCAGGTCCTCGCAACCTTGGCGGCGCTGGATCAGCGGGACTCAGAAGATGAGCATACTCAATCCGATCCACAGCCATCCAATGCAGGATCTCCGCTATCGCGGGAACGACCGCATAAGGAAGTCCTGTCTCCAGAAGAACTGGTTGAACAGGCAGGCATGGATGCAATCGCACACTCGGATATCCTCAACAAACCTATAACTCCTGAAGACACAGCAGATGCGGAAGCTCTAAAAGCCAAGAGGCAGGAGATGCTGGCAACAACCAAAAAATCGCCACCACCGCAGCAGCAATGCTGGACGAGAGGAAAGAGGCTGCGCACTTCGTGGATAATTTTCTCAAACGAGAACGTCAGGTGGATGAATCACTGGAAAAAGTCAAGCAACTCCGGAAGCACTGGGAGGACAAGATCACCGAGGCTCAATAGGAGGCTAATAGAATCAGGCGAGAAGCTGTAGCTCCCCGCAAGATCACCTTCGCAACCCCGACCGAGCAACAACCATTCGCAACTCCAAAGGATAACATGAAGAAGGCTGCGGAGATCTTGAAAAAGAAGGACGAGGAGATTGATATCGACTACGTCCGTACGCTCGTTGCCTCAGCAATGAAGCAACAGAGCAAGGCAGATACTTCGCGCAGGTTGGAATCCAGCCCGGATCATTGCATGTCTACCGCGTAGAAGGACGCCCACGACAATCGTCATCACGATGATGAATCGCGGACCGAATCCTCGGAACGCAGAAGGAAAACCAGAGAACACCCAAATCCAATCCCTGTGCCATCAAAGACACCTCCGTCAGATCCAAAGAAGGGAAAGGACGCGAAGTACACTGATAAAGACAAGTACCGGAATCCGTCGCCTCCGCCCAACGGATACCCGCGTCCTCCACCCCCTCGCCGCCGTAGTCCAGCCGGAAACACCAGACCCCATGGGCATGGTGGAATCAATATCCGCGACAACGTGCCGCCTCCAAGGAATGGGAACAGGGAGCGTACGCTGGAACCCCGCCGTAGCCGGAACAACGATCGTGAGCCTAACCCAGAAGGAGCCGAAACAATGATCGTGAGCCCGAGCCAAGGAGGAGTCGGAACGAAGAACGCGAGCCGGAGCCCCGCCGAAGCCGGAACGACGAAGGCAGCCAGCACCATGGTGAAGGCAGCCACCGAAGCCGGAGTCAGCATCGCGAAGGGCGAGGAGAATCAGAAGGCGGAAGCAAGAGGTCGCATCGGCCCCCTCGCAGATCTCCCTCCCCACCACCTAGCGGGAGGTGGAGGTGGAGGCGGAGGCGGTGGCCGGAGATCTCGTTCACACTCAAAATCCCACCGCAATGGCTCGCGTGACGCACGGGAACGTCTCAACGAATACAGATCTGACTACATCGGCCCAAAGAGCTTTGGCAGGTTGATTCGAGAGGAACCAAAGCCAAGGATGAACCTCAAGCTACCCGGAAACCTGAAGAATTATGATGGCACCGAAAGGCCGGATACCTGGATCGAGGATTACTACAATGCAGTAACCTTCGCCGGAGGAACCCCTAATATCGCCTGCCGCATGCTTCAGCTGTACCTTGTAGGTCCAGCCCGGATCTGGCTCAGCGACCTCGAGAAGAACTCTATCTTTTGCTGGTTCGACCTGAAGACCGCCTTCAAAAAGCACTTCAGAGGCACCTACAAGAGACCTGCCACGACAAGCGACCTACAAGCCTGTATCCAGAAGAAGGGAGAAACATCAAGGAACTTCCTCACACGATGGTTAGCAACCAGGAACGAGTGCGAAAACGTCGATAATCGCACAGCTATGCATGCCTTTATAGGTGGATTGCAGAGAGGAGGACTGCTGCGGCACAAGCTCACTTGCTTGGTGAACGCAAACAAACTGACTTTCGATGACATGATCACCATCGCCAGCGATCACACTGCCGCCGATGATGACGCAGGCGGAGATCTCGTAGCCACAACAATTCCCCTGCATCAGCAGAAGAAGAACCGTGATAACGGTAACAGCAGCGGAAAAATCCCCCCGATGACCAGAAAAGTGGCGGATCCGAAATGGTCGCCATGGCTTTCCAGCGCGGAGGTCAAGGGGGCGGAAGAGGCCGCGGTCGCGGAGGCGGAGCCGGCAGGGGCCAGCAGCGTGGTGATGAGGTCACCGCTGCTGGAACCCACGCCCCCCAAACTTACGAGGAGTACACAGACATGCCCTGCCTGGCCCATCTGGATCCGGCTACGGGAAAGTCCACACACACCAACCGCAACTACAAGTGGGTCAATGATCTCAAATCTGACCCGGAAGCAGGATATAAGCGAGCCCGGAATCACCGCCCACGCGTCAAAGGAGGCAAGGGCAAGAACAAGGACAAGGAGGAAGACAGTTCCAAGGCAATGGATGAGGATGATGCTTCGCCGGATCCAAAGGGAGGATCCGCAGCTAAACCCAACCCCTTTGACAAAAAGAGTGTGGGCGCGTACCACACCTTCCTCGGAACCCCAACAGTCCGCGCCAGTAAATCAGCTCTCCGGATCCTGAACGCCACAGTTCCGGCTGTGCCGCAGTATGTCAGGTGGCCGGAAACTCCGTGTACGTTTGACAGGCAGGACCACCCTACCGTCATTCCGAAGGAGTGCTACGCTTTGGTCGTAAGTCCCCGCATTGACGGTTATGACTTCTCCAAGTGCCTTATGGATGGCGGAGCCAGCTTGAACATCATGTACCTGGAGACTCTGGAGCGGATGAACCTTACCAAGGAACAGCTCAAACACAGCACCACTGAATTTCATGGTGTGGTTCCGGGTAAAAAGGCGAACTCCCTTGGCAGCATCAGACTTCCCGTGGCCTTCGGCGATATTAATAACTTTCGCGAAGAGATGATCACGTTTGAGGTCATGCCCTTCAAGAGCTCCTACCACGTCATCTTCGATAGGCCCACCTACCACAAGTTTCACGCAAGAGCGTGCTACATCTACAACAAGCTCAAGATTCCGGGTCCAAAAGGTATGATTACCATATCCGGAGACTACAAGAAGGCTCACGAGTGCGAGTTAGGCGAAGCCGCCTTCACAGAGTCTGTGATATCTGGAGAGGAGATGCAAGGCTACAGAGCCGCGGTGGACCCGCAAGAGATGCACACCACCAAGAAGCAGATCTCCAAACAAAAAAACTCGTTCAAGGCCGCGATAGAGACCAAGAAAATCGACCTCAAGGAAGGCAATAAGTCTAAGCAGGTCTCAGTCGGAGCCAACATGGACCCCAAATAGGAAGACGCGCTCGTCGAGTTCCTCCGCGCTAACATGGATATCTTCGCATGGCAACCTTTTGACATGTCCGGAGTACCAAGGGAACTCGCCGAGCACTACCTCAACATAAACCCGGGGGCTAAATCGGTGAATCAAGCTATGCGATGCTTTGGAGATAAGAAGCGTCGCGCCATAGGAATGGAATTAGCAAAGTTACTAGAGGCAGGTTTTGTAGTAGAAGTTATCCATACTGATTGGGTCGCAAATCCCGTCCTTGTACCCAAAAATAATTGTGAAATACTAAGAATGTGCATCGATTACTCCGGCTTGAATAAGCATTGTCCGGAAGATCCGTTCCCCTTGCCGCGCATTGAACAAGTCATTGATTCGACGGCAGGGGCGGAACTTCTGTGTTTTCTTGACGCATATTCCGGGTATCACCAAATCCGGATGAAGAAGTCCGACCAAAAGGCGACCTCGTTCATCACTCCGTTTGGCACTTACTGCTATGTCACCATGCCTTTTGGTTTGAAAAATGCAGGTGCCACTTATCAACGTACGATGCAGCGGTGCTTGAAGGACCAAATTGGCCGGAACGTACACGCTTATGTCGACGACATCGCGGTCATGACCCGGAAAGGATCCGACTTGATCAGCTACCTCACAGAAACCTTTGAGAACCTCCGACGGTACAAGATGATGTTGAATCCGCTGAAGTGCGTCTTTGGCGTTCCAGCCGGAAAACTCCTTGGCTTCATCATCTCTCACAGAGGCATTGAAGTTAACCCAGAAAAAATCAAAGCAATCATGTGCATCAAAAGGCCAACTTGTCTCAAAGATGTGCAACGGCTAACTGGTTGTGTTGCAACAATCAGTAGGTTTGTTAGCCGTCTTGGCGAGAAGGCGCTACCTTTATACAAGCTGCTGAAGAAAACAGACAAATTTGTCTGGGGCGACGCAGCAGATGCAGCACTTCAGGGGTTGAAGGAAATACTCACCTGCCTACCTATCCTAGCAGCTCCAGAAGAGTCAGAGCCCATGCTCCTTTACCTGGCAGCCTCCAACAGAGTCATCAGTCTCGTCATCGTGGTGGAGCGAAAGGAAGAAGGTCACGAGTATGGAGTCCAAAGGTCAGTCTATTACATTTGCGAGGTACTGACGGAATCCAAACAAAGATATCCTCACTTTCAAAAGCTAGCCTATGGCGTGTTCCTAGGTAGCAGGAAGCTGAGACACTACTTCCAAGAGCATCCCGTAACAGTCGTGAGCAAAGCTCCGCTGTCAACAATACTTAACAACACTGACGCAACAGGACGCACAGCAAAATGGGGCATTGAATTATCTGCCTTCGACATCAATTACAAAGCCAGGACTGCGATCAAATCCCAGGTCTTGGCATATTTCGTCGCAGATTGGACAGAAGCTCCGGATGCAAATCTGGAGCCGGAACCTGAAACATGGGTCATGCACTTCGATGGATCCAAGCAGCATCAAGGCTCGTGGAGCCGGAGTCACCCCGAAGTCCCCTACCGGAGAAGAACCGCAGTACGTTCGCAGATTCACTTCGAAGCTACAAATAACATGGCGGAATACGAGGCTCTGCTACATGGTATGCGCATCGCTAAGGAAATTGGGATCAAGCACATCATTTGCTGCGGAGATTCCGACCTGGTGGCACAACAAGTAGCCGGAACCTGGAACGCCGGAAACTCCGTCATGGCGGCTTACAAAGATGAAGTTGACGAGATCGCCAAATGCTTCCTCGGATACGAAGTCAAGTACGTCTCGAGAAACGATAACACAGCGGCAGACATGCTATCCAAGCTCGGATCCGGCAGGAAACCAATTCCGCCTGGCATTTTCCTGGAGCATCTGCGGATACCCTCGGTGAAGGGCGCTAACCCGGAAAACCCATACGTGGCAGTATCTCCGGCCAGGGAAGTGATGGCTGTCATTTCGGCCTGGACACAGCCGTTCCTGGACTACCTCATTGATCAAAAGTTGCCAGAGGACGAGGTCCTCGCACGACAGATCATCAGACGAGCAAGATCCTACACAATAGTTGACGAACATCTCTACAAGCGAAGCGCAACTGGGGTATTTCTCAAATGCGTCTTCAATCAAGATGGCATTGAAATCCTCAGGGATATCCACGCAGGGGATTGCGAGCATCATGCCGCCCCCAGGTCCCTCGTTGCAAAAGCTTTTCGGCTCAGATTTTATTGGCTCACAGCTAAAGAAGACGCTGACAAGCTGGTAAAAACTTGCCGAGGTTGCCAGTACTATGCTACTCAACCAAACGCTCCAGCCCAAGGGCTGAAGACCATCCCTATCACCTGGCCGTTCGCGGTCTAGGGGCTCGATATGGTTGGAAGTTAAAGAAATCATCTCCTGGCGGTTTTGAGTACCTCCTGGTCGCTGTTGACAAGTTCAGTAAGTGGATCGAGGCAAAGCCAGTGAGAAAAGCCGATGGTGCTACGGCACTAAAATTTGTTTGCAGCCTCGTGACGAGATTCGGCATCCCACACAGCATAATCACAGACAATGGCACGAACTTCGCACAAGGAGAATTGAAGGATTACTGCTATGACGTAGGGATCCGGCTTGACCTTGCATCTGTGGCTCATCCACAATCCAATGGCCAGGTCGAAAGAGCCAATGGCCTCATATTATCCGGAATTAGACCACGCCTGGAAGAACCACTACGACGCGCAGCTGGAGCTTGGGCTGATGAGTTGGACTCTGTTCTGTGGAGTTTACGAACTACCCCTAACAGGTCAACCGGATTTACTCCGTTCTTCCTGGTATACGGATCTGAAGCCGTGCTCCCCTCCGACATTATCCACGATTCACCGCGAGTCTCCGCCTACAATGAAGAAACTGCTGACGAGGCCAGACAACTATCTGTGGACCTGATCGAAGAAGCTCGGAATTTAGCTGACCAACGTTCCACCATCTACCAGCAGAAGCTCCAACGCTATCATAGCCGTCGAGTTCGGAATCGCTCGTTCATGGCCGGAGATCTGGTCCTCCGCCTTCGCCAGGTGAAAGACCATAAGTTGCAATCTCCATGGGATGGACCATTTGTCGTGAGCAAAGTACTTCATAACGGATCATACTACCTTGTCGATTTCCGAGAGTTAAAGGATAGACCTGCTAACTGGTACCGGAAACGCAAGAGAGAGGATCCGGATGACATATACGATGAAACAGAACGTCCCTGGAACATTGCACAACTACGTCCTTTCCACACTTAGGATATTTTTTTGAGTTACATACTCTGTAATAGTTATACATGATCAATGAAATAAAGCATCTGGTTCACTCTTTGAGTCTTTTACCTCCTTTACTCGTTCATTTTTAGATCGTGTATGTTTTCCAACTAAAACCGCAGAGCTGGATATTTCCGCCTAGGCGTGTATGAAAGTTGTGATTTTCAAAAATCGTCCTTTAGGACGTAAGCTTAAGTTTTCTGGTGGAAATATTTTCTGTTGCAAACTCATGGATTCCTGGTAGAGATTTCCGGCACCTCGGCTGGGGGCTTGTTTCCGCGGTTATTGATGGATTGCCATTGGGCTTCGTCGCCGCTGGCGAGCGCTTCCGACTAAAGGTCTTCCGGCTCGTGGAAGGTCAAGTGAGCAAGCCGGAAAACATAAAAACCAGCACTTGCTTTCAACAAACGAAACATGCAAATAACTTTAACAGATAGCAGGATAAGTTTTTTCCGCCCATGCATTAGTGTTTCGTCCCTAGCTACTTCAGAATTTAAGCTATATTACAAACCCTCTATGGGGCCAAAATGATGCATTGTCCTTCTTCCCGCAGGATTAAGTTTTTTACTTCTCCTTAGCCGGAGAAGCTTCGCCCTTGTCATCAACCTTCGGATCGCCTTCTTCTTCGCCCTTGGTCGGAGAGGAGACGCCATCATCGCTCTCTTCGTCACTCTCAGCCGGAGATGCAGTGCCACCCTTGTCCTTGGAGCTTGTCCAAGTATATTGACTTCCGGATTGGGCAGGTCGAGCCTCCGCCTCACGTTTCTTATGGAGCTCTGCTTCAAGAGGTTCGTCGGCTGGAAGAACCACCTTGTCGTAAAACTCATCGTGACAGATTCTCCGGGCGATGCGGGTGTCGTAGCCGCTAATTGCGTCCAGTAGCGCGTTAACATCCGAGTTCGGGGGAACACCGGAAGTCACCCTATCGATATCAAGATCCGGGTTATGTTCTAGGCACATAGCCAAGGACATGGCAGCAGCACCTCGAGCTGATGACGCCTGCAGATCCAGCACCAGCTCCGGAAGAACGTCCATTCTCTAGATAAGCTTTCGAACTTCACAAGTTCGGCTCTTCTTGATGGATAAGTTGTGACAAATCTTCCGGGAGGCGGAGATGAGATCCTTGCAGTCATCTCCGGCGAGCTGAAGCAGGTCATCGCGGGGGAACTGGCTCCGACGTTTCTCAGTATATCCAAGAGGCTCTGAGGAAGACAATTTCCAATAAGCATAATAGATTGAGCTTAGCACATACATTACTATATGAACTTCGGAGACATACCCATGACGTCTGAGTTGAGCAAATCCCAGTGCTTCTCCGCCGTTTCCATGTAGTTCTGGAGTCCGTCGAGCTCCTTCTGTTGCTTCTGAATGGTTTCACTATCAGTTTTTCTTTTTAACTGGAATTCACCCTCCTTTCGGATGAGTTTCCGAGCTCTTTTCCGCCAGCTTTTTCTCCGCCTCTGCGAGCTTCGCCTCTAGATCTTTCTGGGAGGAGCGCAGAGTCTCGAGCTCGGAGGAGGCGGAAGCAAGGGAAGAGGATGCACCTATCCAAGATAAATCAAAATCAGTTTGAAATTCGGATCATGAATTTTTAGCAAGTGAAGTCGTAAACCAACCTTGGGTGTCTGACAGTTGCTTCTTCAGATCCGCGTTCTCTTGCTTGAACAGCTGAATTTTCTCCGCCTAGCTCAAGGTAACGCGGCGCTGCAGGGCAATGTTCTTGTGAAGCTCGTAATGCAGAGCCTGTTGTTCCTGTCAGTAAACATAGAGCAGGAGTAAATTCCGTATATTTTACAAAGTATGTCTTTCTGAAGCATTGACGTCGGAAACTTTTCCGCCATAATGCTTGGGGGCTACTGCGACATTTTTAAAATCTTCTTCAATTCAAGTTTTCTCTAAGTATTTAGACGCTAACTATTAATTAGTTTCTGCCCGTATACTTGGGGGCTACTGGGGAGTACCTTGCGCTTGCAGAGGAGTTTGTCGAGGAACTGGCCAACTTCCTTCTTGAAGTCCTGAATCTCCGATGACTCGGCGTCAGGCTTACCCCAGGCATTGTCCAACATGGATTGAGCAGATCTTTTCAAGCTCCCATTTTTCCGCCTCAGTGAGCTTGTTGAAAAATTTGGTTGCGTATGCCTTGGGGGTGGAGGTAAGGTCAGCCGGATCTCCAAAGTTCTTCGGAAACACGACGATGTCACCTGCTGCAGCTTCAGCCTTTCCCAAAGAGTCGACTTCCGCCTCCTCTTGGCCTTGAACTCCAGTTTCTTCAGGGGCAGTTTGTTTTGCTCCGGAGCTTTCTCCGCCCACTTTGTCGCTACTTACCGGAATTATCTCCGGTGGAGTTGCTGTAGCAGGAGGGGGAGATCGCTCAGCCTGGGGAGGAGATGGTTGGGGAGTGGCGTGGGAAGTACTTGGCGGAGCCGGTGTTGCAGGGCCAACGGCCGGAGATTTCTTCATATACTTGGTGATGGGCTCTTGGACGTTGGTCTGTGCGGTGGTGGTACTCGGATTCCTACAAACAGGCAAAGGAGATAAATAAGTAACAAGTTATATCAGAACAAAGACGCGCTATACTCGGAAACTCACGTGGCGCCAGGAATGTTGGGGCGCGATCGTTTTCCTGCTGTAGACAGCAGTTTGATGCGCTCACGCTCTGCCTTCTTGGAGTTCAGCGGAGGTGGCTTTGTGACCTTGGGCTTCTTGGCGGAGGCCTCGCCGCTAGCTCCGGCTTTGGAGCCGGAAGCTTTGGCGCGGGGACGCTTGGTAGGGCGAGGGGCGGCCTTTCGAGGCGCTTGCTCCTCTTCCTCCTCGTCGTCCTCCGGATCCTCCTCCGCCGCTTCTCCGCTGACGGGGACTCGGAGTATGTTGCGCAAATCTTCCTCCGCCAAAGTGTCAAGGTGAGAGGGGGATTCAAGAGTAAGTTAGAACACTTCAAAAAAAATGATAAGTTGAAGAATAGCAAAGGTGCAAGTGCTTACCGGAGGACATTGGTCATTCGTGTTGATGTCTTTTATTAATTCCGGGACCGGTTGGCCCCGGCCTATCTTCACAAGTGTCTTGATTCTCCTCTTGCGAGAATCGGCAGGGAGATCGTGGCGAGTTACTCGGAGAGGGTCATCCGCCCCGGTGTACGCGCATATTAAGCGTGCGCTATATCGCAGAGGCTGGATCCACCGAGAGAACTAGCTAAGAGTGAGCTGAGTTCCGGTTAGCCCATCGTGGACTAACCAAGAGATTCTCCGCGCAGCCCTCTCCAGTATCGGAGTTTGAGCGAGCGTGGGGACGAAGCTCCAGCTGTCGTGTTCCTCCGGAGGCTTGTTGACGAATTCGGGTAGCCCTTCATGGACACCCGGAACAGCGATGTTCTTCACGTAAAACCATCCGGCGTTCCAGTACCGGACGGATTCATGGGAGTCGTGTGGCTGATACATGCGGCCAGGTCGGAGCATGAAGGTCATGCTGCCGCAGTTCACCATGTTCTTGTCCTTGGTCTCTTTCTTCACCCGGAAGAAAAACTGCCAAAGTCTGACGTCCGGGCGGATTCTGAGATGCCCTTCGCAGAGTGTGACGAAGTTTGAAAGGAGGAGATAAGAGTTTGGGCACATGTTATGGGGTTGAAGCCCATAAGTGCTGAGGATAGAGAGGAAAAACTCCGAACAGGGGAGCGATAATCCGCGCTCAACCCAGGCCTTTGTCAGGACTCTTTCGTCAGCGTATGGTTTGGGGACGTCGGACTCGTGCATGAAACTCCATTGCGGAGAAATCATGCCTTCACTTTGGAGATCCCTCAACTCCGAGTCCTTGATTTCACAAGGCCACCACTGGCCCTTCTCGCCCTCTCGGATCTTGGCCTTGGAAGCCTTCTTCGCTTCCGCCTCCTGTACTTTCGCAGCCATCCTAGCTTGTCCTTCGATTTCCTCTTGGATCTCTTTGGAGGCGGGGATCCGGCCTAGTGCAGTGCTGGAAGAGGCGGAGAATGGTTGAGCTAGCCTGATGTCGGAAACATATGGTGGCAAGTATGCAATGGGTTCCAGGCAGATTGGTTCTAATGTGCTGGGTTCCGGGCTATTCGGAGAACTACCAGTACAATTGGGTGAACCATGCGACATGCTTCCGGCTGCACCCATGCAAACTAAATTTGAGTAGTCGGAATCTATACTACTTCTTCTTCTACGAGGCCGGCACACTTACCGTTAATGGCGCGGTGGTTCTTCGGGACGCCGGCGAAGTTGAGATGGCCGGACTTGCAGCGTTGAGTCTCCGGTGACCACGAATCGGCGGCGGAGAAGAAATCCCGATCAAATGCACAGATCTTAGGTCGAGGGAGGCCTTGGAACGGCGGTGAGAGAAGCTCTCCGTGCGAAGTGTCGCCGGAGTTCAGATCTTGTGGGCGGCGCTGCGCGAGGAAGAAGATGACAGAGGAATTGCGGTGAAAGAATGGAAAAGTTACCGCGCGCGGGGGTATTTATAGACCTTGCGCGGAGATTCGCGTTTCGGATCCGACGGTGGAAACTGAAAGGTCACGCCGTTGGATGCGTGACACGTGTCTTAGGTTAAAAGCGGTGAAACGACGTGGAGGTAACTTGACTGCGCACTCCCGAAATTTCCGGCTATAGATTCGCATCTCCGAAAATTTAGCGCGAGAAAAGAGGAAGTTGTGCGCGGGAAAAGTGGGACATTAGCTACATTGCCGTTACAAAAGAAAAAATATTTTCCGAGAAGATGACATCGGAAACGAGAAAAGGTTTGAAGCTCTTCAAGATTCTCTTCAGAACCGAGTTGATTGAAGTCGGATGAATGATGAATCTCGGAGAACTTCGGGGGCTACTGTTGTGGGTATACTTTATGGGTATATCAACGGCATGGCCTAGACCCGGCAAGCCCGGGTGGCCCACAGATGGTGATGTGGCATGTGGCCCATCGGGGCGGCCCAGTTGCTGCAGATCCTGAAGGATGAAGTCCAGCCCAGGAACGGGGAGCCGGATCCCAACCGACCTACGAAGGAGGCCGGATCCGTGAAGGCCCATGAAGTATCCGGATCCAGTACGGCCTTGATGGAAGGGGGATCCTTGACGTACACGGCAAGATATTGTACCGTAGTTAGGCAACTTGTATTCCGGCTAGGACTCTCCATGTAAACCCTAGATCCGTGCGCCTTTATAAGCCGGATCCCGGGAGCCCTAGAGGCACAACCACAACTCATTGTAACAACGCGAAAGCGCCCAGATAATTCCAGACAAGCAGCAGTAGGCCCTGTCATCGAGCAGGTGTTCCGAAGCTGGGTAAATCGCTTACCACCGTCTCGAGTGCTCTCTGCCCTATGGCCCCTACTTCTTCTCCCCCTCGTGAGGATCCTTCCTCCGAGGTACCGTCGAATAGGCAACGACACTTGCCGTCCATTTGCTGATAATGGACATATGAAGATGTACATCAATGGAGCTTTCCCATCATAGTGTATGGTGGAGCATTTGTGAGTCTTCACGAAGTAACGATGATCAAGTAAGGCATTCCGGCTTGAGTGGAGCTTGAAGAGCTATCATCAAGATCAAGCGGGATGCGCAAGGAAAAGGTATGGCCTTGCTAGGTTTTCCTTTTGTTGGAGATATTCCCAAGAGGCAATAATAAAATGGTTATTATAATATATCTTTGTGTTTATGATAATGTTTACATACCATGCTATAATTGTATTAACCGAAACATTGATACATGTGTGATTATGTGAACAACAAGGAGTCCCTAGTAAGCCTCTTGTATAACTAGCTTGTTGATTAATA
>NC_061510.1:83410279-83612680 GCF_022539505.1 Lolium rigidum
TCCGTAAAGATGGATTTTATTAGGCCACCAGACTTGCTCAAATGAAAATGCCCAAATTGAATGAAAGTTGCGTACATATCCGAGGATCATGCACGTAAATTGGCTTAATGTTCCGAGCTACCTACAGGGAGGTAGACCCGTATTCGTGACAGCGAAAGAAATCTGGAACTGCGCAGTAATCCAAATCTAGTACTTACTTTACTATCAAAGACTTTACTTGGCACAACAAAACATAAAACTAAGATAAGGAGAGGTTGCTACATTAGTAAACAACTTCCAAGACTCAAATATAAAACAAAGTGCTGTAGCAAAATAACACATGGGTTATCTCCCAAGAAGTTCTTTCTTTATAGCCATTAAGATGGGCTCGCAGCTTTAATGATGCACTCGCAAGAAATAGTATTTGGAGCAAAAGAGAGCATCAAGAGGCAAATTCAAAACACATTTAAGTCTAAAATGCTTCCTATGCATATGAATCTTGTAAATAAACAACTTCATGAAGAGCAAAGTAACAAGCATAGGAAGATAAAACAAGTGTAGCTTCAAAAAATTCAGCACATAGAGAGGTGTTTTAGTAACATGAAAATTTCTACAACCATATTTTCCTCTCTCATAATAATTTTCAGTAGCATTATGAGCAAACTCAACAATGTAACTATCACATAAAGCATTCTTATCATGAGTCTCATGCATAAAATTATTACTCTCCACGTAAGCATAATCAATTTTATTAGTTGTAGTGGGAGCAAATTCAACAAAGTGGCTATCATCATATATAGGAGGCATATTGTAATCATAAAAGAAAATTTTCTCCTCAATGCTTGGGGTACTAAAAGATCCTGCTCATCAGAGCCAGCTTCCCCAAGCTTAGAATTTTCCATAGCATTAGCAACAATGGTGTTCAAAGCATCCATAGTAATAACATTCCCATTAGCATGCATATAAAGTTCCATGGGTTTTTTAATTCTCTCTTCAAACACATCATGTCCTAATTCAAGATAAAGTTCATAAAGATCTCTCATATTTTTGTAGTTTTCCATTATGCTTAACTAGTGAAATAAAAACATGCATGATATTAAGTAAAGTAAAACAAGTAACTAATTTTTTTGTGTTTTTGATATAGAGTGCAAGACAGTAAATAAAGTAAAACTAGCAACTAATTTTTTTGTGTTTTGATATAATGCAGCAAACAAAGTAGTAAATAAAATAAAGCAAGAAAAAAACAAAGTAAAGAGATTGAGAAGTGGAGACTCCCCTTGCAGCGTGTCTTGATCTCCCCGGCAACAGCGCCAGAAAAAGAGCTTGATGGCGTGTATTTCACACGTTCGTTGGGCAACCCCAAGAGGAAGGTATGATGCGCACAGCAGCAAGTTTTCCCTCAGAAAGAAACCAAGGTTTATCGAACCAGGAGGAGCCAAGAAGCACGTTGAAGGTTGATGGCGGCGGGATGTAGTGCGGCGCAACACCGGAGATTCCGGCGCCAACGTGGAACCCGCACAACACAACCAAAGTACTTTGCCCCAACGAAACAGTGAGGTTGTCAATCTCACCGGCTTGCTGTAACAAAGGATTAACCGAATTGTGTGGAAGATGATTGTTTGCGGAGAAAATAGTAAAACAAGTATTGCAGCAGATTTGTATTTCAGTATTAAAGAATGGACCGGGGTCCACAGTTCACTAGAGGTGTCTCTCCCATAAGATAAAAGCATGTTGGGTGAACAAATTACGAGTCGGTCAATTGACAAATAGAGAGGGCATAACAATGCACATACATGTCATGATAAGTATAGTGAGATTTAATTGGGCATTACGACAAAGTACATAGACCGCCATCCAACCGCATCTATGCCTAAAAAGTCCACATTCGAGGTTATCATCCGAACCCCTTCCAGTATTAAGTTGCAAAGCAACATGACAATTGCATTAAGTATGGTGCGTAATATAATCAACAACTACATCCTCGGACATAGCGCCAATGTTTTATCCCTAGTGGCAACAAGCACAACACAACCTTAGAACTTTCTCGTCACTCGTCCCGGTGTCAATGCAGGCATGAACCCACTATCGAGCATAAATACTCCCTCTTGGAGTTAAAAGCAAAAACTTGGCCGAGCCTCTACCAGTAACGGAGAGCATGCAAGATCATAAACAACACATATGTAATAACTTGATAATTAACATAACATGGTATTCTCTATCCACCGGATCCCGACAAACACAACATATAGTATTACAGATAGATGATCTTGATCATGTTAGGCAGCTCACAAGATCCAACAATGAAGCACAATGAGGAGAAGACAACCATCTAGCTACCGCTATGGACCCATAGTCCAGGGGTGAACTACTCACTCATCACTCCGGAGGCGACCATGGCGGTGTAGAGTCCTCCGGGAGATGAATCCCCTCTCCGGCAGGGTGCCGGAGGAGATCTCCGAATCCCCCGAGATGGGATCGGCGGCGGCGTCTCGATGAAGGTTTTCCGTATCGTGGTTTTTCGCATCGGGGTTTCGCGATGGAGGCTTTAAGTAGGCGGAAGGGCAGCAGTCGGGGGCCGACGAGGGGCCCACACCACAGGGCGGCGCGGGCCCCCCTGGCCGCGCCGCCTTGTGGTTTGGCCACCTCGTGGCCCCACTTCGTATGCTCTTCGGTCTTCCGGAAGGTTCGTGGCAAAATAGGCCCCTGGGTCTTCGTTTCGTCCAATTCCGAGAATATTTCGTTACTAGGATTTCGAAACCAAAAACGAGCAGAAAACAGCAATCGGCACTTCGGCATCTTGTTAATAGGTTAGTTCCGAAAAATGCACGAATATGACATAAAGTGTGCATAAAACATGTAGGTATCATCAATAATATGGCATAGAACATAAGAAATTATCGATACGTCGGAGACGTATCAGACGCAAATGAATTGCAAAATACATACGTTTCTGAGCATGTCAGATCCGTTGACTAAAATTTCTCCCGTGCGCAAAATATGATAAAGCACCGAAAGGCCAAGGTGTTATATCTTTACATATGTAAACTAGCTTATTGACTCTAGTGCAAGTGGGAGACTGTTGGAGATATGCCCAAGAGGCAATAATAAAATGGTTATTATAATATATCTTTGTGTTTATGATAATGTTTACATACCATGCTATAATTGTATTAACCTAAACATTGATACATGTGTGATTATGTGAACAACAAGGAGTCCCTAGTAAGCCTCTTGTATAACTAGCTTGTTGATTAATAGATGATCATGGTTTCGTGATCATGAACATTGGATGTTATTAATAACAAGGTTATGTCATTATATGAATGATGTAATGGACACACCCAATTAAGCGTAGCATAAGATCACGTCATTAAGTTATTTGTTATAAGCTTTCGATACATAGTTACCTAGTCCTTTCGACCATGAGATCATGTAAATCACTTATACCGGAAAGGTACTTTGATTACATCAAACGCCACTGCGTAAATGGGTGGTTATAAAGGTGAGATTAAGTATCCGGAAAGTATGAGTTGAGGCATATGGATCAACAGTGGGATTTGTCCATCCCGATGACGGATAGATATACTCTGGGCCCTCTCGGTGGAATGTCGTCTAATAGCTTGCAAGCATATGAATGGTTCATAATAGACCACATACCACGGTACGAGTAAAGAGTACTTGTCAGGAAACATGGTTGAACGAGCTATAGAGATACCGATGATCAAACCTCGGACAAGTAAAATATCGCGTGACAAAGGGAATCGGTATCGTATGTGAATGGTCCAGTCGATCACTAAAGTCATCGTTGAATATGTGGGAGCCATTATGGATCTCCAGATCCCGCTATTGGTTATTGGTCGGAGAGAAGTCTCCACCTTGTCTACATAGTTCGCGAACCGTAGGGTGACACACTTAAGGTTTGATGTCGTTTAAGTAGATATGGAATATGGAATGGAGTTCGAAGTTTTGTTCGGAGTCTCGGATGGGATCCAGGACATCACGAGGAGTTCCGGAATGGTCCGGAGAATAAGATTCATATATAGGAAGTCACTTTCCAAGTTTGGAAATGATCCGGTGAATTTATGGAAGGTGGTTTCTAGAATTATCCGGAATAAATCACTATGGAAGGAGGAGTCCCGAAGGGACTCCACAAACCCTAACCAGCCAACCAAGTGGGAGGGTGGAGTCCATGGTGGACTCCACCTCCTTGGCCGGCCAAGTAAAGGGGGAAGGGGAGAGTCCCTGTCCCTCTAGGTTTCGTCCATAAGACAGTTTTTCTGTTGGGGTCTTATTCGAAGACTTTGGGCAAACCCTTGGGGTTCCACCTATATAATAAGGAGCAAGGGGAGGGGGCCGGCCACCCCAAGCCATGAGTTGGCCGCACCCCGATACGTCTCCAACGTATCGATAATTTCTTGTGTTCCATGCCACATTATTGATGTTATCTACATGTTTTATGCACACTTTATGTCATATTCGTGCATTTTCTGGAACTAACCTATTAACAAGATGCCGAAGTGCCGCTTGCTCGTTTTCTCGCTGTTTTTGGTTTCAGAAATCCTAGTAAAGAAATATTCTCGGAATTGGACGAAATAAAAGCCCAGAGGCCTATTTTCTCACGAAGCTTCCGGAAGTCCGAAGGAGAGACGAAGAGGGGCCACAGGGGCGCCAAACCCTAGGGCGGCGCGGCCCCCCCCTTGGCCGCGCCGGCCTGTGGTGTGGGCCCCCTGTGCCGCCTCTTGACCTGCCCTTCCGCCTACAAATAGCCTCCGTGACGAAACCCCCAGCACCGAGAGCCACGATACGGAAAACATTACCGAGACGCCGTCGCCGCCGATCCCATCTCGGGGGATCCTCGGAGATCGCCTCCGGCACCCTGCCGGAGAGGGGAATCATCTCCCGGAGGACTCTACACCGCCATGGTCGCCTCCGGAGTGATGAGTGAGTAGTCTACCCCCGGACTATGGGTCCATAGCAGTAGCTAGATGGTTGTCTTCTCCCCATTGTGCTATCATTGTCGGATCTTGTGAGCTGCCTATCATGATCAAGATCATCTATATGTAATTCTATATGTTGCGTTTGTTGGGATCCGATGAATAGAGAATACTTGTTATGTTGATTATCAAAGTTATGCTTATGTGTTGTTTATGATCTTGCATGCTCTCCGTTATTAGTAGATGCTCCGGCCAAGTAGATGCTTTTAACTCCAAGAGGGAGTACTTATGCTCGATAGTGGGTTCATGCCTGCATTGACACCTGGGGAGTGACGAAACCCCTAAGGTTGTGTTGTGTCTGTTGCCACTAGGGATAAAACATTGATGCTATGTCTAAGGATGTAGTTGTTGATTACATTACGCACCATACTTAATGCAATTGTCCGTTGTTTTGCAACTTAATACTGGAGGGGGTTCGGATGATAACTTCGAAGGTGGACTTTTTAGGCATAGATGCAGTTGGATGGCGGTCTATGTACTTTGTCGTAATGCCCAATTAAATCTCACTATACTCATCATGATATGTATGTGCATTGTCATGCTCTCTTTATTTGTCAATTGCCCAACTCGTAATTTGTTCACCCAACATGCTCGTTCGTCTTATGGGAGAGACACCTCTAGTGAACCGTGGACCCCGGTCCATTCTTTAATACTGAAATACAAATCTGCTGCAATACTTGTTTTTACTCGTTTTCTCTGCAAACAATCATCTTCCACACAATACGGTTAATCCTTTGTTACAGCAAGCCGGTGAGATTGACAACCTCACTCGTTTCGTTGGGGCAAAGTACTTTGGTTGTGTTGTGCAGGTTCCACGTTGGCGCCGGAATCTCCGGTGTTGCGCCGCACTACATCCCGCCGCCATCAACCTTCAACGTGCTTCTTGGCTCCTCCTGGTTCGATAAACCTTGGTTTCTTTCCGAGGGAAAACTTGCTGCTGTGCGCATCATACCTTCCTCTTGGGGTTGCCCAACGAACGTGTGAAATACACGCCATCAAGCTCTTTTCTGGCGCCGTTGCCGGGGAGATCAAGACACGCTGCAAGGGGAGTCTCCACTTCTCAATCTCTTTACTTTGTTTTTGTCTTGCTTTATTTTATTTACTACTTTGTTTGCTGCACTAAATCAAAATACAAAAAAATTAGTTACTTGTTTTACTTTACTTAATATCATGCATGTTTTTATTTCATTAGTTTGGCATAATGTACAAGAGTGAGCTTCTTATTCTATTTCCTGATTTAAAACATGGATTGTTTGATGCGAAAATTAAAAAACCTATGGAATCTTATTTGCATGCTGGTAGTAATATTAGTATGAACGCTTTGAACACCATTGTTGATAATGATATAGAAAGTTCTAAGCTTGGGGAAGCTGGTTTTCATGATATTTTTAGTCCCCCAAGCATTGAGGAGAAAATTTTCTTTGATGATACTTTGCCTCCTATTTCTGATGATGATAATGATAGTGGTCTTTTGGTGCCACCTACTATGGAGAGTAAATTTTGTTGTGATTATACTATGCCTCCTACACTTGATGAGAATAATAATGATAGCTACTTTGTTGAATTTGCTCCCACTACAACTAATAAAATTGATTATGCTTATGTGGAGAGTAATAATTTTATGCATGAGACTCATGATAAGAATGCTTTATGTGATAGTTATACTGTTGAGTTTTCTCATGTTGCTACTGAAAGTTATTATGAGAGAGGAAAATATGGTTGTAGAAATTTTCATGTTACTAAAATGCCTCTCTATGTGCTGAAATTTTTGAAGCTACACTTGTTTTATCTTCCTATGCTTGTTACTTTGCTCTTCATGAACTTGTTTATTTACAAGATTCCTATGCATAGGAAGCATGTTAGACTTAAATGTGTTTTGAATTTGCCTCTTGATGCTCTCTTTTGCTTCAAATACTATTTCTTGCGAGTGCATCATTAAAACTGCTTGAGCCCATCTTAATGGCTAAAAAGAAAGAACTTCTTGGGAGATAACCCATGTGTTATTTTGCTACAGTACTTTGTTTTATATTTGTGTCTTGGAAGTTGTTTACTACTGTAGCAACCTCTCCTTATCTTAGTTTTGAGTTTTGTTGTGCCAAGTTAAGCCGTTGATAGAAAAGTAAGTACTAGATTTGGATTACTGCGCAGTTCCAGATTTCTTTGCTGTCACGAATCTGAGCCCACTGCCCTGCAGGAAGCTCAGAAAATTATGCCAATTTACGTGCATGATCCTCAGATATGTACGCAACTTTCATTCAATTTGAGCATTTTCATTTGAGCAAGTCTGGTGCCATTTTAAAATTCGTCAATACGAACTGTTCTGTTTTGACAGATTCTGCCTTTTATTTCGCATTGCCTCTTTCGCTATGTTGGATGAATTTCTTTGATCCACTAATGTCCAGTAGCATTATGCAATGTCCAGAAGTGTTAAGAATGAGTGTGTCACCTCTGAATATGTCAATTTATATTGTGCACTAACCCTCTAATGAGTTGTTTCGAGTTTGGTGTGGAGGAAGTTTTCAAGGATCAAGAGAGGAGTATGATGCAACATGATCAAGGAGAGTGAAAGCTCTAAGCTTGGGGATGCACCCGGCGGTTCACCCCTGCATATATCAAGAAGACTCAAGCGTCTAAGCTTGGGGATGCCCAAGGAATCCCCTTCTTCATCAACAAATTATCAGGTTCCTCCCCTGAAACTACATTTTTATTCGGCCACATCTTATGTGCTTTTTCTTGGAGCGTCGTTTTGTTTTTGTTTTTGTTTTGTTTGAATAAAATGGATCCTAGCATTCACTTTATGGGAGAGATACACACTCCGCTGTAGCTTATGGACAAATATGTCCTTGGTTTCTACTCATAGTATTCATGGCGAAGTTTCTCCTTCGTTAAATTGTTATATGGTTGGAATTGGAAAATGATACATGTAGTAATTGCTATAAATGTTTTGGGTAATGTGATACTTGGCAATTGTTGTGCTCATGTTTAAGCTCTTGCATCATATGCTTTGCACCCATTAATGAAGAAATACATAGAGCATGCTAAAATTTGGTTTGCATATTTGGTTTCTCTAAGGTCTAGATAATTTCTAGTTTTGAGTTTGAACAACAAGGAAGACGGTATAGAGTATTATAATGCTTTCAATATGTCTTTTATGTGAGTTTTGCTGTACTAGTTCATCCTTGTGTTTGCCTCAAACAACCTTGCTAGCCTAAACCTTGTATCGAGAGGGAATACTTCTCATGCATCCAAAATACTTGAGCCAACCACTATGCCATTTGTGTCCACCATACCTACCTATACTACATGGTATTTTCCCGCCATTCCAAAGTAAATTGCTTGAGTGCTACCTTTAAAATTCCATCATTCACCTTTGCAATATATAGCTCATGGGACAAATAGCTTAAAAACTATTGTGGTATTGAATATGTAATTATGCACTTTATCTCTTATTAAGTTGCTTGTTGTGCGATAACCATGTTTATCGGGGAACGCCATCAACTCATTGTTGAATATCATGTGAGTTGCTATGCATGTTCGTCTTGTCCGAAGTAAGGGCGATCTACACCGAGTTGAATGGTTTGAGCATGCATATTGTGAGAGAAGAACATTGGGCCGCTAACTAAAGCCATGTTCCATGGTGGAAGTTTCAGTTTTGGACAAACATCCTCAAATTTCTAATGAGAAAAGAATTAATTGTTGTTGAATGCTTAAAGCATTAAAAGAGGAGTCCATTATCTGTTGTCTATGTTGTCCCGGTATGGATGTCTAAGTTGAGAATAATCAAAAGCGAGAAATCCAAATGCGAGCTTTCTCCTTAGACCTTTGTACAGGCGGCATAGAGGTACCCCTTTGTGATACTTGGTTAAAGCATATGTATTGCGGTGATAATCCGGGTAGTCCAAGCTAATTAGGACAAGGTGCGGGCACTATTAGTACACTATGCATGAGGCTTGCAACTTATAAGATATAATTTACATGATGCATATGCTTTATTACTACCGTTGACAAAATTGTTTCATGTTTTCAAAATCAAAGCTCTAGCACAAATATAGCAATCGATGCTTTTCCTCTATGAGGACCATTCTTTTACTTTCAATGTTGAGTCAGTTCACCTATTTCTCTCCACCTCAAGAAGCAAACACTTGTGTGAACTGTGCATTGATTCTTACATACTTGCTTATTGCACTTATTATATTACTCTATGTTGACAATATCCATGAGATATATATGTTACAAGTTGAAAGCAACCGCTGAAACTTAATCTTCTTTTGTGTTGCTTCAATACCTTTACTTTGAATTATTGCTTTATGAGTTAACTCTTATGCAAGACTTATTGATGCTTGTCTTGAAATGCTATTCATGAAAAGTCTTTGCTTTATGATTCACTTGTTTACTCATGTCATACACATTGTTTTGATCGCTGCATTCTCTACATATGCTTTACAAATAGTATGATCAAGTTTATGATGGCATGTCACTCCGTAAATTATCTTTGTTATCGTTTTACCCGCTCGGGACGAGCGAACTAAGCTTGGGGATGCCGATACGTCTCCAACGTATCGATAATTTCTTGTGTTCCATGCCACATTATTGATGTTATCTACATGTTTTATGCACACTTTATGTCATATTCGTGCATTTTCCGGAACTAACCTATTAACAAGATGCCGAAGTGCCGATTCGTTGTTCTTGCTGTTTTTGGTTTCGGAAATCCTAGTAAAGAAATATTCTCGGAATTGGACGAAATAAAAGCCCGGAGGCCTATTTTCTCACGAAGCTTCCGGAAGTCCGAAGGAGAGACGAAGAGGGGCCACAGGGCGCCAAACCCTAGGGCGGCGCGGCCCCCCTTGGCCGCGCCGGCTCGTGGTGTGGGCCCCCTGTGCCGCCTCTTGACCTCGCCCTTCCGCCTACAAATAGCCTCCGTGACGAAACCCCCGCACCGAGAGCCACGATACGGAAAACATTACCGAGACGCCGTCGCCGCCGATCCCATCTCGGGGATCCCGGAGATCGCCTCCGGCACCCTGCCGGAGAGGGGAATCATCTCCCGGAGGACTCTACACCGCCATGGTCGCCTCCGGAGTGATGAGTGAGTAGTCTACCCCCGGACTATGGGTCCATAGCAGTAGCTAGATGGTTGTCTTCTCCCCATTGTGCTATCATTGTCGGATCTTGTGAGCTGCCTATCATGATCAAGATCATCTATATGTAATTCTATATGTTGCGTTTGTTGGGATCCGATGAATAGAGAATACTTGTTATGTTGATTATCAAAGTTATGCTTATGTGTTGTTTATGATCTTGCATGCTCTCCGTTATTAGTAGATGCTCTGGCCAAGTAGATGCTTTTAACTCCAAGAGGGAGTACTTATGCTCGATAGTGGGTTCATGCCGCATTGACACTCGGGGAGTGACGAAACCCCTAAGGTTGTGTTGTGCTCGTTGCCACTAGGGATAAAACATTGATGCTATGTCTAAGGATGTAGTTGTTGATTACATTACGCACCATACTTAATGCAATTGTCCGTTGTTTTGCAACTTAATACTTGGAGGGGTTCGGATGATAACTCGAAGGTGGACTTTTTAGGCATAGATGCAGTTGGATGGCGGTCTATGTACTTTGTCGTAATGCCCAATTAAATCTCACTATACTCATCATGATATGTATGTGCATTGTCATGCTCTCTTTATTTGTCAATTGCCCAACCGTAATTTGTTCACCCAACATGTCTGTTCGTCTTATGGGAGAGACACCTCTAGTGAACTGTGGACCCCGGTCCATTCTTTAATCACTGAAATACAAATCTGTCTGCAATACTTGTTTTTACCGTTTTCTCTGCAAACAATCATCTTCCACACAATACGGTTAATCCTTTGTTACGGCAAGCCGGTGAGATTGACAACCTCACTGTTTCGTTGGGGCAAAGTACTTTGGTTGTGTTGTGCAGGTTCCACGTTGGCGCCGGAATCTCCGGTGTTGCGCCGCACTACATCCCGCCGCCATCAACCTTCAACGTGCTTCTTGGCTCCTCCTGGTTCGATAAACCTTGGTTTCTTTCTGAGGGAAAACTTGCTGCTGTGCGCATCATACCTTCCTCTTGGGGTTGCCCAACGAACGTGTGAAATACACGCCATCACACCCCTCAAGGCTTCCCTAGCCAGCGCCCCCTCTCCCAAACCCTAGCCTCCCCTCCTCCTCCACCTCTCCCGCAAACGCTTAGGCGAAGCCCTGCCGGAGATCTCCACCACCACCGCCACCACGCCGTCGTGCTGCCGGGATTCCGAGGAGGATCTACTACTTCCGCTGCCCGCTGGAACGGGGAGAAGGACGTCGTCATCAACACCGAACGTGTGACCGAGTACGGAGGTGCTGCCCGATCGTGGCACCGTCAAGATCTTCTACGCGCTTTCGAAAGCGGCAAGTGATCGTCTACCGCAGCAACGAGAGCCTCCTCTTGTAGGCTTTGGAAATCTTCAAGTGTTAGTCTCGTTCATCCCCTCATTGCTACCGTCTTCTAGATTGCATCTTGGCTTGGATTGCGTTCTCGCGGTAGGAAATTTTTTGTTTTCTATGCTACGAATCCCATCACCTTTTACCGGTCTCAAGGTGGTTGTTTGGAGACCGGATTATAGGATAGATAGCCGCACTATCAAGAAGGGCTTTCGGTTGGGTAACTTGATCGCATCGTCTTAGGGAGCTCAATCCTTTGCATACTTTGCATATCCCTATTGCTTCTTAGTGTTTCTCTGTGAAAGGTTCTTGAGCTTGTTGCTAGATTTACAACAAGCCCAAGTTCATCGAAAACGGAATCCGCATGCATCTTCTATTGTGTTTTCGAGTTTGGACGTCTTCACCGTTTCTTGACGGTGGGAGACTTCCTCTCTAAAAACATCTAAAAATATCCTGTGAGGAGTCTCCAACATCTAAAAATATTGCGTTTTTGTTGGAATTCTATTCGTCGTTATCTTTCCAACAAAATTGGTTTCATGTCAATCGGGGTCCGGACACAAAAGTTATCACAGTTTTTGTATAACATGTTTTTCCTGCTGGCCCGGTTTCTCACCCGGCGTGACTGGTAGTCCCACCGGCCGGCCCGGTTCAAACCGGCCCGTGGACTGATGCCAACCGGCCCATGTACTGTAAGACACAGATGTGTCCCGGTCATAGGCCCGGTTTGGACCGGCCGGGTCCGGCTCCTCGTCCGGTCTGACCGGGCGGTGGACCGGCCTCCCCGGCGCAGGTTCTGCGCGACAAAGACCTGCCCCGGTCACGACCCGGCGCCAGGTCCGGTTTGGACCGGCTGGTCCGATCTGTGGCCCGGTCTGACCGGGTCCTGCACCGGACTGCCCGGCCCTAGGCCCGGTTGACCGGCCTCCTCGACGGCTGACTCAGCCCAACTTTTCCCCAACAGTTATATTTGCTCTTGGGCTATAAATAGCCCTTCTTCCACCTTGGGCTGAATAAGTTCTTACACTCTCTCTCCTCCATTGTTGACTTTGAAGAACTTGCCCTCTCTCTTGTTTCCTCCCATGATTCTTGCCCATTCTTGAGGGATCTAAGAGAGGAGATCTAGATCTACAATCCCCACCAACCCATCTCCCCTCTAAGTGAGGGGAACCCTTTGGATCTAGATCTTGGAGTCATTTGTTGATTTCCTCTTTGTTCTTCCTCTCCAATCTCATCCTAGCATTTGTTGCTTTGGTGGGATTTGAGTGTGAAGGATTTGAACACCTCTAGTGTTCTTGCTTTGCATCATTGCATAGTGTTGAGCTCTCCACCACGATTAGTTCGAGTGAGAGACCGTGAGCTTGTTACTCTTGGAGGGAGACCTCCTAGTTGGCTTGGCGGTTGGTGCTCCAGTGATCTCTTCAAGAAAGATTGTGAAGAGGCTCGGGCTTCTCCTTCGTGGAGCTTGTGAAGTGGTTGTGGAGCTTTCCATCTCCGGAGTGGAGGAAAAGCTAACCATAAGGAAAGGGCCATTATCCTTCGTGGGTTTGGCTCGGAGAATAGGGTGAGCCTTCGTGGCGTTGGGGAATCCTTCGTGGGACCTCCACTCCTCCAAACGTGACGTACCTTCTTGCAAAGGAAGGGAACACGGGAATACATCCTCGTCTCCGCGTGTCTCGGTTATTTCTAAACCCGAGCTTTCTTTCCTTGTGATAGCCATCGTGCTTGAAGTACATATATCTTGCTATCACTTGTGCTACATATATCTTGTGCCTATCTTGCTTAGCTCTAGTTGTTGTTGTTGCACTTAGTTAAGCCTAGCATATTTAGGGGTTGTGCTTGTAAACTAAACGTTAGTTTAATTCGCATTCTTACAAGCCAAATCCGTAAGAGTTTTTAAACGCCTATTCACCCCCCCCCCTCTAGGCGAAATCTCGTCCTTTCACGAGTTCACCAAAGTATTCTATCGGCTGCCCCATTGTAACCTATTTTACTCGATAAATCAAGATCAAACAGGCAGGAGTAAGGGTTTTGCCTCATCGAGGACCCAGAACCTGGGTAAATCTCGCCCCATATTCGTTTGGTATCCGATGTCTCGTGTTAATCTGCAGGATTCCGTCAACCCTAAGCCCCTAATGGTGGGCATTGCCGAGGAGCTCGCTCGTCAGGTTTGGCTAGGGTTATGAGGCTCCGGTGTTGCTCGGGCGTGAGGGAACCAGGAGCAGTTTTCTTTTTTATGAATAATTAATAGATCAACATTATCTTGCATATTCTCATGCCCATAATTGGAGATCCATGTGAGACGACCAAGCTTATTTACATCGAACCTATAAATCATGTTCTTGAGTCAATACAAGAGGTGTTATTAGGCAACTATGAAGATAGCTCATTAAGGCGATTGATGAAATCAGCGGCAATGGAGTCTATTGTAACGTAGAAGGTTTCCACACTATAAAACAATCAACAATGATCTGGTGTCTTCCCCTTTTTCTTCGTTTCCCACATTTGGTTACCAATGCATCCATACTTAGAATTATGGTGTTAGTTTTTGCGCAAATTGACACTTTTCCACAACCATCATTTCTAGAATTGAGAAAGCATTTTCTCACATTTTTACCAAAAGGCATTAACCGTACTATTACAATTTAAATTTTCGATCAAAAAATTTACAAAGTAAAAGTAAACCATAAAACATAATCCATTAGTTTCGGCTGCCCCATAAGCTAGCCAAATAGTTCACATTGTTTAGAGTGTGGTTTTGTTAAATCGAGAACTAGCTATTTCAGAAAGAAAGAATTGGTTTGGACTAGACTAGACCTAATTCATGTTTTTGGTTAAGAGTCTTTTGCGTAGTGTTTGTCAAAATAAGCATAACCTTTTCATATAGAGTTCGTTTTCAACATGCAACTACTTATTGGTTTTAGAAAATAATTCGTATATCTAAAATGTTTAGCCAAAAGTCAAGGTAGGATGGTCATTTTATGTCGCCCTACTGCGAGCTCTAGCCATGCATGACGGCATAACCGTGGAGATAGAGTTGGTTTGTGACTAGAATAGACCTACTTCATGTTTTCGGCCTAGAATCAGTTTTTCATAGTGTTCGCCAAAATAGGTACAACTTTCTAATAAAGAATCCACAACCACTTTTTTTTCCAGAAAAAAACACTTGCAATTAAAATGTTTCGTCAAAAATTAAGGGTTATCCTACGTTACCCTAGTGGGAGCTCCGGCCATGCATGGTGGCAAAACGACACTCTCTTCTTAACTAATGGATGTAGCAAAAAAAATTTGCTTCCATTTCAAAAAAATAGAAAAGAACCGCCAAGATAGTGCAGGGTGTCAATGAACAGTGTTCGTCAGCTCGTGGGTATCTTGGGACTGAGTGATCTAGCAGCATGCATGCGTCGATATGCGTACTCTGGCTTACAAAAGTTTTCCCTTTTTGGCCAGCCACGGTCCAGAAAGCTCGACAATAATTTTGCTTGCAGAGATAACCGCAGGCATTATTCAGTTAGTTGATAGAATGTCAGTCTACCAACCGCAGTGGCGTGCGGTACTTTTCAAGTTTGGACCATTTTTCATGTGGAACAGCTATTGGGTTTAAATTCCTTCCTTGTTTTCTCTACATATATTTCTTTTGGTGAAGAAGGCAAGTGAAGATAGTGTGAGAAAGATGCTTGAACTCCGTGGTAGCTCTAGCCAGCAATTTGCAAATTGGTATTTGTTTTGCAAAAATAGTTACCTCCTCTGATCCTTTTTAATTGACTTGGTTTTAGTATAAAATTATACTAAATTCGAGTTAATTTAAAAGTATCGGAGGGAGTACTATTTATTTGGCCAAAATCCTTACGGTTTTGCCAAAAAAAAAAAATTTAAAATGAGGCAGAATATTTTTATTTTCATTAATTAAGAAGAAGTTCGGAGGTTCCATATACAACTACCTTGTCCTTGAGGCATGATTCCAGAAGACCCGAGCGTTTCTCTCCTTGTGAACTTCTCAAGATACAAGCATAAGCATAGAAGTCATGTCCTTCGTAATGCTATCTTGACGCAAAGATATGCTCGTCCACCAATCTTCAACGCAAAGATGTATCGATGTCATGTCTACCGAACCAAGGTAGGATAGTATTCCAAATGCGGATGACGAATCAACATTTGAGAATTTGGTGAGCGGCCGACTCTTTGACTTGATTGCAAAGCGTACAATTTCCACAATGTAGCCGCCCCCTTTTGAATTACGGGTATTCACTTGAATACTGAATATCTAGGAATAACCCTAGCGCCGCCTCCAGCCTGCTTGACTCGGGTAACACAAGAATTATGGATACACTAGATGGTTGGCCGTGGTATAGGTTGTTAGCCGTTCATGCACAAATGCCGCGAGTTTTTAAGAACTAGAAGAAGACACTGGCATAGGTTGTTAGCTGAATTATGGAGAATCGGCTGCCGCAGCACAACAGTGTTGGCAAAACCAAACCTAACAATAATTCGTTGTTATATATTATGTCTCAAATGATCGATCTTCCTCCCCTGGCTGGAAGGACATGTCACATGTTTCTATCGCAGTTTTGCGTGCATCACATGTTGATAGCTAGGTGGTTAATGCAACGTAAGTTCGACATGGACCCTTAGCTTTGCCCTGCAGGGAAATGTGAAGATGAAAGACGAACTACAGTTGAGCTCATTACTCACCTGACTCGCGAGCACGGCAGAGGAACGAACGTGACAAAGCTATCGGCGACCGTGAGCTATACCGCCAGCACTGGGATTTTAACGCGCACACGGGGCGGTGAAACAGAAGAAACTTCCAGGGCTGCACTGTCGCAGCGGTACAACTCCCACGGGACCAGCAGCGGACAAGGGAATGAGGCGATGATCGTTGTTCACAGGACCTGTGATCTTCAGACTAGCGCACGCATGTGAACCCACTAGGGCGTGCTGGCTGCTGGCTAGGCCCGGTGTTGGAGCACCACAAGGGCACTGCACCAAACCCCGCACGCGAGGACGCGCGCGACGCCACCGCTCTCCCTCCAGTAGCTCCGTGGTAGGTGCCCATGGCGGCCCGTGACCCGCCAGCCAATGGCGGCTCTCCAAGTGCGGGGAGAGCGGCCACCCCGGTGGCGCCCATACGACGGTACGCAGGAATGCCCCGCCTTTGCCGTCTTCTATCCTTCTGGCTATATATAGCCTTCGAGTAGCTCTCCTTGCTGCGATCATATAACTTGCTGGTACACATACATAAATACATATACATTCAGCGGCAGCTCGTGAGAGAGCTTCGTACGCAGTTGCGAGAGCAATCGCTGTACAGCTCCAGAGCTTCGCTGTGAGCAGATAGCCGGTAGAAGATGAGGAGCAGCAGCTCAGCTCTGAAGCATGTTGCGGTGTTGTTTCTCGTGTCTTGGATGGCGGCGCATTGCGGCAATGAGCTCGTCGTTGCCGCCGGGCCTCCTGGTCAGTCCCCATCCTTCCGTCAAAAAAGTGTGTCCTGCTTCTTCCATCTCCTGCATTCTTCTCGTTCTAAGCTATGTGTATCGGAGGATTTATGTACTAACACTGTTTCAACTCTGGGATGACTTGCAGCTGGCTGGTACGACTACTCTGCCTACACGGACGTAAGTCTCTTTACTGAATGCTCCTCTGTTCTTTCCATGTAAAAGCTTTCAGTAACCGCATGGTCTTTCGCTCATAGTATAGTTTTTTTTAGAACAGGCCGACACTGTAGTGTATTAAGCTGGTCTTCCTTGCTTTGCTACGGGTGGCATTGCACTTCGGGGAACTAATGAGGTTTAGAGCTTTTTTGAAAGAGAAGTGGTGTATAGAGCTAGGAGGAGAATGAGGGGAAGATGTCGACGCCGGCCATTGGACCACCAACGTTTAATTCCTCTCCACAGTGTGCACCTGACGTTTTCTTCAGTGATTTTAGTTTTGTTTCCATGTGTGCGTTGGGAGACCACAAGCCCACTCGCACCAACCTGCAAAGAATAAAAATTATCACATGGAGCAAGTGACAACTAGTATTATACTACACTCTTCGTGGCATGATTATGTATACTAGAATTCGCTACGAACTGAAATGACTATAAGAATTAGTTCAGTATGCTTGTCCGATAGATGCTCTTGTTTGGAAGCCAGGCACGTTGGGAGGCCGACCAACTGACACGGCAAATGAGCTGCTTAGTGATCATTAGTTGTATGCTTGCTTAGCTGCAGTCTACGTGTGCCCCGTGTCATTCTGTCCCTGTCCAGTCCGTGACTAATTACAGTATGCTTCAAGGAACTTTCAGTCTGGAAAGTATCCGTTCGAAAATATAAAGCGTCTAAAGATTAGGTAAAAGTCAATACGTAGTATTTTCTAAGTTTTATAGAGAAAAACATGAACTATTATAACACTGAATCAATATATTTAGATTCACCATAAAGTATACTTTCTAATGTGTCCATTCAATATTATAGATGTACGTATTTTTGCCTAAATATTTAATCAAAATTATTAAGATTAACTTTTGATTGATTCTTAAGTGCCTTATATTTTGGACCGGAGAAAGTACTTGCTAATGGTGACTAAAACTGTGCGCTCGATGTGCATGGCCTTCAGTGCAGAGGCCAGCCGGAGCCAGCGCAGTACAACGGCGGGATTCTGAGGTACAGCAACAGCGACGACCCGACGGGGTACAAGACGACGGAGACCGGCGTCCTGTCCCCGGCATTTGTGGTCTACGACCTCAACAAGACCACAATGTACACCTTCTCAGGTGAGCCCCCAGAACCAGCTCCGTTCCCGCTCTTGAACTAGCTCACTTCTTCGTCCCGGCAGCTTCAGTCGTCATATTTCGCGTTTCGCTATGCAGGCTGGATCAAGCTGGAAGGCTCTTCCTCGGCTCTGGTCACCGCGAGGCTGGCCCCGGACAACTCCGGCACCAGGTGCATCGGGACGGTTCTCGCCAGGAGCGACTGCTGGTCCTTCCTCAAGGGCGGCTTCACCCTGGACTGGCCAACCCAGACCTCGGTCATCTTCTTCCAGAACGCTGACAGGACCCCGATGAAGATCACGGTCGCGAGCGGCTCGCTCCAGCCGTTCACCATGGATCAATGGTCGATGCACCAAAAAGATACGATCCGGAAGGTACCTCTTTTCTGTTGTTCTTGCTGTGTTGTGCCAACTTGACCTCCCTAGCTAAGCTTGATCTGTTTTTGGTCGGAGCAGAGGAGGAAGCGGATGGCCACCATCCACGTCGCCGACCCGCACGGCACCCGCGTGGTCGGCGCGACGGTGTCCGTGCAGCAGACCGCCAAGGACTTCCCGTTCGGCTCGGCCATCGCCTCCACCATCCTAGGAAACGATGCTTACCAGAAATGGTTCGTGGACAGGTTCAACGCGGCAGTGTTCGAGGACGAGCTCAAGTGGTACTCGACGGAGCCGGCGTCGGGGCTCCTCCGCTTCGACGTGCCGGACCAGATGCTGGCGTTCGTGCGCTCCCACCGGGTGATGGTGCGCGGCCACAACATCTTCTGGGAGAACCAGGACGCGACGCCGCGGTGGGTGAAGGGCCTCTCCCCGGAGGACCTCCGCTCCGCCGTGAACACGCGCATCCAGAGCCTCATGACCCGGTACCGCGGCGAGTTCGCGCACTGGGACGTCAACAACGAGATGCTGCACTACAACTTCTACGAGCAGCGGCTCGGCCCCAACGCGACGGCCGACTTCTTCAGCGTGGCGCAGGACGCCGACCCGCTCGCCACGCTTTTCATGAACGAGTACAACGTCGTCGAGACCTGCGACGACGGCTCCTCCACCGTCGACGCCTACGTTGCCAGGCTCAAGGACCTCAGGGCCGCCGGCGCCGTGCTCGAGGGGATCGGCCTCGAGGGCCACTTCTCCAAACCAAATATCCCTTACATGAGGGCCGTCCTCGACAAGCTCGCCACGCTCAACCTGCCCATCTGGTTCACCGAGGTGGACATCAACAACAAGTTCGACGCGCAGACGCAGGCCGTGTACCTGGAGCAGGTGCTCAGGGAGGCGTACGCGCACCCGGCGGTGAGCGGCGTCATGCTGTGGACGGCGCTGCACCAGGGCGGGTGCTACCAGATGTGCCTCACGGACTGGAACCTCAACAACCTGCCCGTCGGGGACGTCGTCGACCGGCTGCTGCAGGAGTGGCAGACGGGCCAGGCCACCGGGCTCAGCGACGCGCACGGCGCCTACAGTTTCAGTGGCTACCTCGGCGAGTTCGTAGTCACCGTCAACTACGGCAACACCTCGGCACAGTCCACTTTCTCGCTATCTCCGGGGGACGAGACCAGGCACATCACCGTTCAGATTTGATCGCATAGAGCTGTCCAACCTTGCAGTTGGTAGCTTCTACCTCTACTAGTTGCATACTTGGTAGTGCCGCTTAATTATACTAGTGTAGTGGTTGTTATGTGCATGATAGCTTCCATCATTATGTCATTGGGAGCTTGTCTCGTCTCGTCTAACATGTGAATTCCCCATGGCACGACGTGCTGCCGTGTGCGGGTGCCAAAGAAGTTGATCGCCGAGAACGAGCTGTAGATCTTGTGTGAAAGGAGCTGCTTCGCCGTCTTCCTCGTTCTGATGGACATCTTCGCCCGCCGTTTCTGTAACATCATCACTGCGACCAGTGAGTGCAGTGGCGAAGGACGAAAACAATTTAAAGTCCGACGAAATCAAAAGCATTAACCAATCTGATGCAAAAAAAAAAGAACTAGTCTAGCCCGTATTTATACGTAGATGATTCTGAAATATGAACACATTTTACTTGGTACATTAGAAATATGAATACATTTAAATAAAAATAGAACCTAGGAAATACAGTTAATGATGCATTAATGCCGTCAAGAAATCAGCTAATGTCAAAGCTCTACCCACATTTTAAAAATCTTCCTTAGTTTAGCGAAGATCTGGACTTCTGAACTTCGCTCGCTCGATGCAACATTACCTCGTGGCATATGGGGTTACCAACTACAAAGTTGAAGATATTGCCCACCATCAAGTAACTAAGTGTTATCGGACATCTTGTTGCGCGAAATTGGACAAATCGAAATCATCAATTAGCACAAGTGTTCTACCCAAATGCAAAAAAAAAAAAAAAAAAAAAAAATCAGAAAAAATACCTTCCCCCTTTGCTGGTCCATTCCCCTTCTTATAATTTTAAGGGCCTGTTTGGTTCCCAGCCACAGTTTGCCAAGCCTAACTTTGGCAAGTGTGGCAGCCACAAAAGTGTGGCTAGGATTTTGGAAGCCACAAAGTGTGGCAAAAGTTGGCAAAAAATTCACTCTATGACAAGTGAGCCATATGATTAGTAAAGTGTGGCAGCTCTAAAGTGTGGCAAGAACCAAACACATACCAAATTGCCAAACTTTGGCTTGGCAAAGTGTGGCTAGGAACCAAACAGGCCCTAAGTCTCTAGATATATCTCAATCTGCCTTTTAGCCACGCCGTCGCACTGTAACACGGGCCAACTGCCCATGCACCGTTGTCAGCCGCCCTTTGGAGGAATACGCCGCACTGCAGCCGTGGCACCCAGCGATTGTCCGACCTCTAGAGTCCCTCCGCCGTTTAGGCTGCTCATAGTGGGGAGTAACATAAGGTGGTGTCATGCATAAGTTACTAGTCCATGTTACTACCTTCATAGTGGAAAGTAACTTAGAGATGATATCATGCAAAGTCTCATTTATTAGTTTGTAGACTCATTTTATCTTGGGGTTTGTGATGTTATGGTAACATAGCTAGTTACCACCTCTCTCTCTTTCTTCATTTATTGCTATGCCATGTCACCAAAATACCTTGAAGTGTGTGATGTTACTACCTAAGTTACTCCCACTATGAGCAGTCTTAGTCGTTCGCCTACCTGGCCCAAATCCATATACTTAAGGTCACGTCGCCGCTGGCATGGGCTATCGTTCGGTCGCTCTGGCTCTGTCTATCGTTCACACGAACTGATCAGAGGAGGGGAAGAGAGACAAGGGATCGGATCGTGGGGGTCGTTGTCTACTCGACAATACATTGGAGGAGGTATCCTCACGGAAGGGGAAAGAAGATGGGCCAAAGGGCGGAGAGCCATCGAGAACGGGTACGCGATTTACTTAGCTTTAGACCATGCTGCATGGAGGTAGAGCCTACTGCTATTTGTCTAGAATTATATGGGCACTTTCACGTTATTACAATGAGTTGTGATTGTCTGTCCTAAGGGCTCCCAGGATCCGGCTTATATAGGCGCTTAGATCTAAGATTTCTATGGAGAGTTCTACCCGAATACAAGCTGTCTAACTACGGAATATTAATTGCGTGTGTACGTCAAGGATTCACCTATTCCTAACTTCTAGTCATGGATCTGACCTTTCTTCATGGACCCGACTGACTTCATGGGCCTCCAAGGATCTGGCTACCTTCATGGGTCTCCATGGATCTGGCTACGCCTCCATGGATCCGCCTACCTTCGTAGGTCGGTTAGGATCCAGCTGCTTGTTTCTAGACTATGTTAGAAGTATAATACGTATAGATATTGAAGTATTCTAAGTTAGAGATATAGTCGGTTTAAACTTAGCACAACTTGTCTTGTACTCCAAGAACCTCCCTTTGTACTCCTATATAAACCCCTCACCAGGGTCCAGATCAATACAACAAAATATTAGGGTTCTATATTTATAACATGGTATCAGAGCGATTAGCCTCACGGCGCCGATCCTAGCACCACTTGCGCATAGCGCCGCCCCCGGGGAGATCACCTGGTTTTGATCAAAGATCTAATCGGTTCTTAGTTTTAGATTAGATCTAAATTTTCGAATTCCCAAATTCCATAGATTAGATCTGTTTTAGCTAAATAAAATCTCTACCTCCACGACCCAAGATCTGGTGCAAATCAGTGCAAGATTCCTAGTTCAATCTGCTTTAGATCGTCTCCGGTTCAATCCGATCTACACCACCAGCATGCTCCTCGTGCGCCGGCGCGTCCAAGCCGAACTGGACGGCCAGGGTGCAGATCCATGCGCCTCCATCCAAGAACGAGCCAACACGGATATCAGCAGCTAACGACCGGCCGCTGACCACGACGCGGAGCCGGGCTGGCGACAACTTCGTTGAGCCAGTTACCAGCGCGGGACACCGGAAGGGCGCGCGGATCTTCATCCACTTCGGGACAATCGCTCGGACGCGATCTTCACCGAGCCGACGTCATCGATCTCACGCGCGCCAGCACGCCATCTACATCATCACCGATCAGATCACCGAGCGACTCTACACTGCACCGACATGAACAACTACGTCAAGCTGTACGACTACACCAAGATCTACATCGAGTTCTACATCACCAACACCAAACAACGCCAAGGTCTAGATCATGCGAGTCGTCGCCGAAAGCCATCAAAAACAAAACCTCGCCGCATGTCGCCGCCGCTCCGATGCGAGTCGCCGCTGCACGCTGCCAATGACAACCAAGAACCCGCCGCCGCCGCAGAAACCCTGCCGCCGCCGCCTAAAACCCGCCGGCGCTCTGCTAGGGCGATCCTACAATCGCCTCGCCCGCCTGGTAAAAACTCCGCCGCCGCCGCAGAAAACCTGCCGCCGCCGCGCTACGACACAAAAACCTGCCGCCGTCGCAGAAAACCTGCCGCCGCCGCCCTACGACACAAAACCGTGCAAATTTTTTTTTTTGCGCATTCGGCTCTATCGGCTACACCGACTGCGACAACCACGACCATGGCTACATCACGCTCGGCTACCTCGACATCAACATCATACACACGTCTACAGCAACTCAAGAGCTCCAGTCAACAGCATCCACGTCATCGTTTGCGCCCATGACATTCCCGCTGTGGATCGCGGGAGGGAAGAGAGGGAAGAGAAGGGACCGAAGGGGACGGCGATGATGACAAGGTGGAGGAGGCGACGGACGCTCATGACTTCTCCAGTCGCAAAAGTTCGTTTCACTCCCGCTACGACTGAGGGGGAATGTTAGAAGTATAATACGTAGAGATATTGGAGTATTCTAGAGTTAGAGATATAGTCGGTTTAAACTTAGCACAACTTGTCTTGTACTCCAAGAACCTCCCTTTGTACTCCTATATAAACCCCTCACCAGGGTCCAGATCAATACGACAAAACATTAGGGTTCTATATTTATAACAGACTGGACATCTTCCATCTCGATCAACTGCAATTGTGCCGCTCGGTGGGCCATATGCTATCACCACCATCTGTAGGTCACCCAGACTTGCCGGAATCGAACCATGTCGATGGTATACGTATGAAGTATATCCACAATAGTAGCCCCCGAGTTCTCCGAGATTCACCATTCCTGCATTCCGCCTAGCATCTTGAAAACTTCACGTTGTTCCAGATGAAGGACAGTATCTTGAAGGACTCCAAAACTTTATGCATCCAACCAAGTATTGGTCGGAAACTTCATGATCCAACTCCAACGGTCAGATTCTTCGAAGATTCCAGCCTCGTTCCAGCACTCCATTGGTGCAATGGAACCGTGCCGGCGCGTAGGGTATTGCCTCACTCGCCTCCTCCAGCGAGAGGGCAGGTCGCTCCGTGGCTAGATCCGGAGCTAGGGATCTCGGATCCGGCCCTCAACAACCAGAACGGGCCTCTCCACGCCAGATTGGACGACACCCACCCCGCGCTTCCGCCTCCGGTGCATCACCTCCCTTCCCGTCGCTGCATCTTCTTCCCGTCGACGGAGAGATTCGAGATGGAGGCGCGGATTTGGAAAGGAGGCAGAGCGCGAGCGGTCGATCGTAGCTGGTAGAGGAGCCTGGCTTTTGTTAGTACTCCGAGTACGTCCGAACCGTTTGTTAACTTAAGCGGTGGCATTCTTTGTAATTTCAACTGAAAAATAAGAGCAATGAAAAAACAGATGAAAATTTTGGAGAGAAATCTTACTCCCTTTTGTTAGTAGGTAAAGAAGGCGCGGATTTCGGAAGGAGGCAGAGCGCGAGCGGTCGATCGTCGCTGGTGGAGGAGCCTGGCTTTTGTTCGTAGGTCCGAACCGTTTGTTAACTTAAGCGGTGGCATTCTTCGTAAGTTCAACTGAAAAATAAGGGTAATAAAAAACAGATGAATTTTTTTGGAGAGAAACCTTACTCCCTTTATTAGTAGGTAAAGAAGGCACGGATTTTCGAAGGAAGCAAAGCGCGAGCGGTCGATCGTCGCTGGTGGAGAAGCCTGGCTTTTGTTCGTACGTCCGAACCGTTTGTTAACTTGCGGTGGCATTCTTCGTAACTTCAACTGGCAAATAAGGGCAATGAAAAAACTGACGAAAATTTTGAAGAGAAATCTTACTTCCTTTATTAGTAGGTAAAGATAAAGATAAATATATGAGGTGGTGCTACCGTGCAATGTACTATAGACTGTGTGGTATTTAGAGCAGGGAGAGGGGGGGGGGGGGTTAAGCACCCCCAACAATCTCCTTTTTTTCATAAATCCTAAGAATAATTATGCCCCCTCGAAGGCTAATGGCAGGCTCCGTTCCTGCGTGAAATGTATTGTTTCACCCTTCGTATTTGCGTTAGCATCTTAGCAAATGAGTAAAAAATGGATGTAAAACCATCCTAGGGGCAATGCAGAAAACAGTAAAAGACTTGGGAACAAACACACAAGATCACCATACTATGATTTTGCATGCGACATGGAAAAACCTCCCCGTACAAGGCACCACCGTCCGCGGCGGTGCAAAATGTATTTGATCAAACATCTGGCAAGCTCTTTTTTTTTTTGAACAAGGATAGCCCCGAAGGGCCTGGAAGCTTATATTAAAACACAAACAATGGAAGTGTACAATATTACAGAAGACCTCATAAAATTGAGAAAATTATACATAGGTCCCCAGTTTATGTGGAGAAGACCTCTATGAAAGATCTGAAAAGCAATCAGGTCCCTCCCTATCTCCTTTGCCGAGCCAGAGATCAGCTGCACCGCCGTCGAGCACCGCCGTGGGGACGAAACCACTTGCTTCAGTACCGACGTTGGGCGCGGCCGCTGACCTTGAAGAAGGCCTCCGATGGAGGTTAAAAGGGTGCCGGAGCTCACCGACTTTAACAGACGACACTGAGCCGTCGAAGAAAAGCTCGTCGATGTTGCTTCCAAGTTTCGGAAATCCCGGACATAATGGCTACAGAAGCCAACACCATCGTCGCCGTCTTCATCTTCCTCCTCGCCGCCACGGCCGGCCAGGTTGATGTTGAGGACGTCGAGGACGCAGCGCTGCAACCAAAGGTGCTTATTTCCGCATGCCTCGGCAGGAAGAACAGACGAGATCCACCCCCACCTCGGGGGCTTGACGCGTCCACTCTTCGGCCGCCCACTGGTTCTGCACTGAATCACCAGGGGGTGGAGGCCCTTGTTCCCCTCTGAAGAACAACCGCCCGAGCCAGTTCTTCCCCACCCCTCACCACCTCGGTCGGCCGGCGGGAGAAGAACAGAAGGAGAGGCTATGCATAGCAAAGGAAAGGAACAAACCAGGGGCTTATTAATGGAGATTTCTGGGAGGAAACGGAGCGCCGCCGTCTCTGACTGCCGGAGCTCTTTGTTGCGCCGCCGCCACCACCACCCGCACCAGATCTCGCCCGTAAGAGCTGGCACACTACTCCAAAACCACAACATCTTGCCGAGAACCCTAGATCTACACCTAATATCTACTCCGGCGCGTCCCCCTCCCCATCTCCGGTCGGCAGAGCCGTCGGAGAAGGGTCGGATTCGGCCCGGTCTTCCTCGGTCAACAGTCAGAAGAGGAGAGGTGGAGAGAGAGGGGTCGGGGGAAAGAAGACTCCGTTACTGCTGTGTAGCTACTGGTTTCTTCAGTTGAGAGTTGTATGTGGCAAGCTCCAGATCTTTCTCTCACCTCCTCATTCAGCAATTTAAGTAGAGCCATTTCATCAAGAAGAACACAATGGTAGCTCCACATGAATTCCTGATGTGACTCGATTTGGGTCGATCTTTTGTGGCCCAACGAGAGAAAATAATACACAAGTGGATGTATTTCTATTCATGTGCTTCCGTGGAAAAGCTACAATGTACATGTGCAATTGAACGGTGCGATTCATGCTTCTCAAAGCATGAATTGTGCAATTTGATGTTTGCATCTCTGAATAATAGGGGCAAACACCGGAATTAATAGGGGCAAGACTGCAAGAAAGTGGGGAAAAAATATGGTGCTGAGCTCACACTAGGAAATTTTTCACTGTATCTATCTTGCTTAACTGAAAATATCCAATGTAGTTATCTTGATTACTAACAGTAGGGCTATGATTAACTATATCTTCCTTAAATGATAACAATTGTTCTCTATATTTTTTCCGCGAAAACGCAAAAGCTTGCGTTTCGATTCATTGATAAAAAATAAGTTTACATTATACGCCTAAGATAAGAGCATCCCCACTCGTCTCCCCGACGAGGTCCCCGATCGACGTTTTTTCCATCCGGACGGCGTAATTCGGCCCAGTCGCGCCCCCGATTCCTCGTTTTCGTCCGGATGTGGACCTAAATCCATCCGGCGAGCCCACGTCAACCCCGGTCCCCGGGGATATATCGGGGAGTCCGGACGAGTGAAAAGCGGGGAAGGGCCCGCTCTGTCGGCGACTGGACACACGAACCCCACCGCCACCTCGCTCAAAATCTCTCCCACCCCTCGTATCTCTCTCGCCGCCATCACCACCCCGCCGGCTTGTTGCCCAGATTCCACCGCCCCTCCTCCCCCACCTGCCTATATTCCGCCGTCTTTCGACGACGGCCTATCTGGCTGCTCCTCCGCCGGCCTATTTTTCGACGACGGCCTACTCCTCGTCGTTTGCGGCTCGGGTTGCCTCGACCACGCCCGTCAGGTGTTCGTCCATTTGCCTCGCCCACCTTCATTGCTATGCGCTAGGAGATTCGAGACTCTACAATGCATCAGCAGCTGCAAGATGATCTGGTGGAGCACATATGGACGCTCCGAGGCAACGCCAACGCCGACGCCAACTAGTCTGTCATAATTTGTTTCAAAAATTGTGAAATTGTGTGCTTCATTTGTTTCAGCACTTGTTAAACATTGTACTGATTATCGCCGAATTTGTTTCAGCAATTTTCGGACTCTTGCTCGCCGAACTTGTTAAAATTTCGCCGGATTTGGGCGTGGGGAGCGCCAACGAGTGGGGATGCTCTAAGGCCGGGACACCCACACACACCCAACACTCAAAACACGACTACGAAAAAGGGCTGAAATCTGTCGAGTGCTCCTCTAAGACGCTACAGCGTCGCAGTGCTTGTGCATCATCGAATTACCAAGTACCTGCCATCCGCAGCCAAGACGCGTACCGCCCGGATCCCGCGAGCCCACCCGGCTCAGCTGGGAGCATTGCTGCTCTGGCCTCAGCCCAAATCCAGGGACGCCGACGCAGCGGCTACCTCCTAGCAACCTCAACGGACGTGCAAACGTGCAGTCTTCAGCAGCCCGCCATCAAGCACAGAGCCCAGCCCACCACTGCTCATCCAGAGGCCCGCTTGTGCTATCCGAGGAAGATCCTCGTCGCGCAAGCCACCGCGATACCCCTCAAGAGGCCGGTGCGCCACCTACATCGCAAGACACCTCCCATGCGGTGAACACAGAGAACCCCAAGGAAGAAGCACTGCCTGAACTCAAGTTCCCAAGACGACGCCTCCAAGAAGGGTACGACGTCAAAGACGCCGTCGTCTCCCGATTTGGCATCCCAAATCTAAGGTTTTCACCCAGAACCTGAGACCCTGGGCGAGGGAGGTGTCAGAAATCCTCGATGACGCCACACAGGAACCGGCGCCCTCAGGCATCGCCGTCACCAACCCCGAAAGGCAGGGCTTTTGCCCGAAGCATGGTACCTCACCACCGCAAGCAGTGTTCGCCCTTCGCCTAGAGCTCACGCGCTGACCTTTCCACTCAAAGCACTAGCCTTGCTAGGACAACCCGTCGGCAGCACGTCCAGCACGCCAAATCGGGGGCAGCCATGCCCACAAAGGGAGGGCAAGCCGCCCGAGAGGGGCACCACCAAGCTGCAAGCGGCACATGTGCCGCCATGGGAGGGCTCGTCGGCAGGGCCGCGCGCAACCACCTCAGAGAAGCATCGCCGGTCACCGAGCACTGCACACCTCGCCGCCTCACACGTACGCCCAGAGCCGCCACGCCAAGATGGCGTTGGGCTCAGCTTAACCTGGCCAGAGCAGCAGCTCCCTTGCACTTGGAGCCGAGGAGGACGGGCGAGGAGGAGGTGGCTGGCCGCACCTAGGCGCGGGTGGACAGAGCGACCGGGGCCCGTCCGCCGCAGATCGAGCCTGAAGGTCCCAGATCTGGGCCGGCAGACCCGCGCCAACTCCGACCGCCTAGCACCGTCGCCGCCGTCTTTCCCAGCTCCGTCGCCATCTTCCCCAGTGTCGTCGCCGTTGCCGGACAGCCGAGGGGCTCCCGCCGTTGCCATCAGGTCCGCCCGCGCTTCCCAATGGATGACCAGGAGGTGGAGATGCCCGCCGCTGGCGGCACTGCGCGGGCTTTGCCCTGCAGCTCCGGCCGGCGGCGGCGGGGGAGGGGGCGGAGGCGGTCGGGCTGAAGGGGGAGGGGTTTGGGTTTGGCCCCTGACTCGCCCGCGGGGACGAGCATGGGACGAGCCTGTCTCATCTGACGGTATGTTAACAGTTATTCTCTTAAACCTCCCAGTTGTTCTCTATATCAATGCTTAATTGTTCAGTGTATTTATCCATTAATATTGTCTGTGTTGTTTGGATGATGACATAGGGGAAATCAGATTTAATTTCTCCGGTGAAGATAATCTAGAGAAAACTATGTGCATTTTCGATATCACTGTTCTGAATTTTATGGCACTGACTATGTTTATGGTTTTGAAAATACAATGTACTATGTTAAGGAAAAGGGAAAAGGCATTGAAAGAATTGAGGTTGTTACCAGCATGGAAAATATGGAGAAAATGTTAGAATTATTTGACTATAAGAAGGTGGTCAGAATAACTGTTATCAAACAAGGATGTGTGTTTTATCCTTTTTCCAAGTTTAATGGCTTTGTAATAATAGGCTCGTACCTATTCGGTGGAGAGGCTAGGGGTAGTAAATCTTCTGATTCCTAAAAACAATAATTTCCACCAACTACATATACATCACTAGGAATCTCTGTTGTTCCCCGTCAAAAAATATTCCAGAATGTACCTTTTCTATGGTTTTTATTAAAAGAGTGTTGAACTGAAGCAAAAAAAAAAGAGTGTTGAACTGAAGCAAAAAAGAGCGTTGAACTGAAGCATCTTGGTCCTTAGATAACCTTTGTGGTACCTAACGAGTTAATTTTACTTCGGAGACCGTACGTATGTATGGTTTGGGTCTGGGCCAGATTGCATTCTGGATGCCCTCCTAAGGGATTGTAATGATACCTATATTTAATTAATATAATTCCTTTGCCCCCGCAAAAATAAAATAGCTAGTGCACTCACAAACTTTTTCCCTACCTTAAGCATGACCAACCATTATAAAAGCTATGTTGCCTCTATATTTTACTTCTATGGCCTCCTACCAGGACATAATGTAGCACACACACAGTCTCAACCATAGTCGACATACGGGAGAAAAAGTCTGCGATGAAAATTAGGATGGTTTGCGTCGCAAGTGCATTACATTAGGAATAGGAGGTACCGGGAAAAACATCTCATGCCACAACTGTTTTGGTTGATATAGATGGCATATAGGTGGAATCAACTGCATGCTACGCTGAAGCGTGAGGAGACCAATTTGAGGGGCTGCAATCGTAAGGTGATTGTCAAGGATAGCTGCCACAAAAACGGTGGTGAGCAGTGGGGATCGGTTCTATCCGTCATAACCATCCTATGTGATGTTGTCATGACCGCCAGTATGAACTCTAAGATGGCGCTTTTGACAAGCCCAATTAGCCCGATCAGCAGCGACGAGGACTTGGTGTGGTTCAAATGCCTCTTTAACTCCCCGATCCGTGATTCTCACCTACGGGTGCTCGCGTCCATCTTCGGCAAGGAGCTGCCGTCGAGTTTCGCGCGACAGGAGTACTGCCAGGTGGCGGTAGCAGCGCAGTGATGCGTTGGTTGGAGTGGAGTGTTCCAAGTGTTTATGGACATCTTCTTAGAGTTGTTGTGCAGGAATGTTCGAGGCTTGAACGACCCAGCCAAGAGGAGTGCTATACGGGAGTTTGTAGCGACCATGAGAGTTAGCATAGTTTGTTTCAAGGAGACTAAGTTGGATGTAATCGATGACTTTACGGAATGCAATGTTTGGGGCCATCTTTTGATGGTTATGTCTTTGTGTCGGCGGAGGACACTCGTGGGGGGATTTTGCTTGCGTGGGACAAATCGGTCCTGGAGGTTGATAGGATTAGCTTAGACCCACATACGATCACAGGGGAAGTCATACCTAACCACCGTCTATATATGGGCCTCAAACTAATGAGGACAAAATCGAGTTCATCAGAGAGTTGGCGGAGAGGAGATCCCTGTGCCCAGGGCCTTGGATGATCCTGGGAGATTTCAATATGATCCTACACGCGAAGGCCAAGAACAATGATCGGCTTGACAGGAACATGATGGCGAGATTTAGACATTTTGTGCATGAGCATGAGATGAAAGATCTATACCTGCATGGGAGGCTGTACACGTGGAGCAATGAAAGGGAGAGCCCTACACTCACACGAATTGACCGCGCCCTGGTCTCAGTGGATTGGGACCTGCTGCACCCAGGCGCATTCCTACAAGCGTTGTCGTCTTCGGTGTCCGATCACGCCCCTATTCACTTGGGACTTAGTGCGGCATTTAGGCCCAAACGGAGGTTCAAATTTGAGGCTTTTTGGCTCAAATTGGAGGGTTTCAATGAGGCGCTTAAGGAGGCTTGGAGATGTGACCCTAAGATCGTCGATCCGTTCAAGCGTTTGGATGCCTTATTTCGTAAAGCGGCGGAGTTCTTACAGTCGTGGGGACAGAGGAGGGTTGGGAATGTGAAACTAAAGATCGCCATGGCGAATACACTGATTCTTAGATTTGATGTGGCGCAAGAGGTAATAAAGCAAGACATCATGGCCGGCCTAATGAAGCTTGGAGTAGGAGATGGGAGAGGGTTCAGGAGATTGAACCGAGCATTGATCACTTTGATCCCTAAGAGACAGGATGCGCTGGAGATCAAGGACTTTAGACCTATCAGCTTGGTTCATAGCTTTTCTAAGTTGTTTTCCAAGCTGCTGGCAAATTAGCTTAGAGGGAGGCTGGGGGAGTTTGTAAGTATAAATCAATCGACGTTCGTCAAGAAGAGGAGCTTGCATGATAACTTTGTGCTTGTGCGACAAGTGGCTAGGAAAATAAACTCGAGGAGGAGTAATGGAGTGTTACTCAAACTCGACTTGCCAGGTTATTTTGATTCTCTCTCATGTAGCTTTCTATTTGAGGTGTTGAGAAAAATGGGGTTTGGCGAGAGGTTCCTGAAGTGGATCGCGGCGCTCCTTTACACGGCGAACACGAGAGTGTTGGTAAACGGGGTGCCAGGAGGGCGCATTGTCCATGGGAGGGGGCTAAGACAGGGGGACCCTACTTCGCCCATGCTGTTTGTGGCCGCTATGGAGGTTTTGTTGGCAGTAATAAAAAAAGGCCGTGGAGGGAGACATGTTCTCCAACCTGGCTGACATTTCGCCACTACAGAGAATATCCATTTACGCGGATGATGTGGTACTCTTCTTCAAACCGAAGAGACAGGAGATGTGGGCGGTAAAGTACATCCTAGAAATCTTTGGAGAGGCGTCCGGACTTAAGGTGAACTTCGGAAAGACCACAGGTACGCTCATCAGAGGAAGCATGGAGCAAGAGGAGGAGATAGCTGCGACCCTGGGATGTGAGTTGGCCCAGTTCCCCATAAAATAACTAGGGCTGCAGTTAGCCCTAAGACCCCTTACCAAGGCGGAGTGGCAACCTCTCCTGGACAAAGTGATCAAGTGCGTGCCGGCTTGGAAACGAGGCCTCATAAAGAAGGAAGGGAGACTGGTCCTGGTCAATTCAGTGGTCTCGGCTAGGGTGGTGCACCAAATGGTGGTTGCAGAGGCCCCGATGTGGCTAATAGAGGAGATAAATATATGGATGCGCGCTTTCTTTTGGGCCGGAAAAGATAAAGTGAACGGGGGCCAATGTTTGGTGGCTTGGGAGAATATATGTAAGCCCACAGAGGTGGGATGGTTAGGCATCAAGTGCCTCCGGTTACAGGGGCTTGTCCTGCGTGTAAGATGGCACTGGTTGAGACGGACGAACCCCGATAGACCTTGGCAAGGGTTGCCAGGGTTACATGACAAGGAGGCGGAAGAGGTTTTCAGAAGTTTGTCGATTTTTAACATCAGAGACGGCCGCAAAACCCTTTTTTGGCGCGACTGTTGGATCAATGGGTTCACGGCCGAGGAGTTAGCACCAGAAGTGATCGCTAAAGTCCCAACGAGGCGCAAGAATACCCGTCGGGTCGCAGACGCCTTGGTGAGCAATCCGTGGCTCAACGACATCACGGAGGAGCTCACAGTGGCGGGAGGAGCCCAATGCATTAGGTTATGGGAAGTGGTGGATACAGTACAAACCGATGCTACAAGGCTTGACCTCATTCGGTGGAAAGGTTCGGCCTTGGGAGATTACTCCTCCAAGAGCACATATGAGTTGCTCTGCAAGGGGAGCACGAGTTGGAGTATGAGCTCACCAATATGGAAGTCTTTTGCCCATGCAAAATGCAAAATCTTTGCATGGCTAGCTACGAAATACATAGTGTGGACTTCAGACCGGAGAGCGAGGCATGACCTTCAGGATCAGCCCGACCCATGCTATACATGCCTACAAGAGGAGCACAATGTGGACCACATCCTCACTCAGTGCCCATATGTGAGGCAGGTCTGGTTTGAGGTTCTACGCAGCGCTAGCCTGAGCATACAAGAGCCGAGACTGGACTCCAACTTGGAGAGATGGTGGACTGAGGCGAGGACGAGAGTGAGGAAGCTCGACAGGAAGAGGTTTGACTCCATGGTCATAATCACGGCGTGGACACTCTGGAAGCAAAGAAATGCGAGGGTGTTGGGGAATGTGCGGGAGCAGAAGGACCCAACCCAGATCTTGGCGGCCATCAGAGAGGAATTTCATCTGTGGGAGCTAGCTAGGAGAGTAGGCCTTAGTTGGAGGGAGGGTTGGGAAGGTGTGAGTGGGTGTAAGTACTGATGTCTGTATCAGTTGCTTTTCTTGTATATTATGCTTCTTCTTCTATAAAGATAAGACACGCTTTACTCGTGCTCTCGTAAAAGATAATGCGGACAAAAGAGTGCAATGTGCTTGCAAATGTCCCAACATCACTCGGGGTCACCTGGAATGTGAAATTGGCACCAACAGGGCCACCAACAGAGACAGGACACATGATCACCGCTTGTTCCCTTAATTGAATACGTGCCAGAAAAAAGCAAAGAAAGTGCAATGGAACGAAAAATTTTGGACTCCAAATGTTGTAGTCTTTCTGGTCTTAATTAGACCTTTAGATGCAGTTCTGCCTCACAGTGATGTGAATTTTACATTTCTCGGTTGTAGTGCAGGTTCAGTGCTACTAGAGCTTGGATCGGACTTGTACGGTTTTGCTCCCCAAGAATTCGTAATTCCAATTTGTGAAGTATTCTACGTACTACTGGCTCTTTGTGCCACGAGCAAATACACCCACACACGTCTTGTCTTGTGTTGCTTCATGTCCTGCTTCCCGAACAAAAGGCCTCAACATTGACATTGTGTAGTCCAGACTCAATACAAATGCATTCCTCCCTGTTGCTAGTTAATAACCCTAAGCTAAGTACCCTGGTCAGGTAATCCTCATCATCGTGGTGCCCATGACCATTCCAATGCACACGCGTCTACCGCGATCAGTGTTAAAGCTCCGATGAAGTCCAAAAACAAGGCCTCGTTGTCCTTTTGGGCGCTCCATGCTTTTTTCCCGAAATTTCGCCGATCTATTGATAATCATCCATAACAGTGCAGATAATCCAAAAGTAATAAAGATTATAAATAGGCAGGCAACTACTCACATCATTGCACCGGTGGCGACATAGGACCCTGGAATGGTAGATCTGTCAGCATGATAGCAGAGAAGTGAAGGGTTGCGGTGGTTGGGACAAGCTATTCGTCCACATGCAGAAGATCACCGACCGCAACATGGCCACGGGCTCCAGCAACGATTTGAATGGCTGCCCTAGGATCGAAACCTAGCATGCGGATGAAAAGACGATCTAGGTGGCTGCCCTTTGATCTAAAGGGTGATGCGGGAGGATTCGAACGGTGGAAACCGGATCCTTGGCTTGCAGGGACAACCAAGTCGCCACCGGAGCCGGGCAATATCGCATATGGGCGTCGTAAACAGCGGCTGCGAAGTGCTGCTCGTGTCGAGCGGCGACATGCGAATGACTACTCACGATCATCTTCGGGTACGTCGGAATGGCAGTGCCAAGCGGTGATGTGCGAATAGCTTTCGCGATCTGGGACGTGGGGTCGATCTTGGCGATACGTACTCTACCTAAAGGCAAATATAATTATTACGATTTAGATTGATTTGATCCCACAAATGGGATTATATGGTATTAGAAGGCTTAGCTGCCAAGGCAAATAGATTACAAATTAGGTAGGATCCATCTTGAGTCGGTTTGCTTAGACTGTCCTACATGTACACCCCCCTCCCGCAGTTGGAGCGGGAGCAGCACAAACGTTCAGGCTGGAGCGGAACTGAGTGAAGATAGTTGATGGCAACCCTTTGGTGAATATACCAGTATACTATGCAGATGTAGGGACGTGAAGAACACGGACATCTCCAAAAGCAACTCGCTCTCGAACAAAATGAAGATCAATCTCCACATGCTTAGTACGTTAGACGACGAAGATGTTGTCGCAATAGACCACAATGGCTCTCTGAAGTGGGTGGCCGAGCTCGAACAGTAGTTGATGGCCTGGTGTACCCAACATGCTTCGACGTTGGTGACACCGCGATATTCTGCCTCCGCACTCGATCAGGAGACAATTTCCTGGCGCTTAGAGGACCAAGAGATCAGATTATCACCGAGGAAAATACCATAGCCAGAAGTGAACTTGAGTGTGTCAGGGAAGCCAACCCAATCGGCATCAGTATATGCAGTAAGTGATGTTGGTGATGATCGATGGAGTTGCACGCCATATTCAACGGTGCCGCGAAGATACCGTAGAATCCGCTTGACCGCGTTGAGATGTGGCTCACGAGGATCATGCATGTAGATGTAGACCTACTGGACGACGTAGGTGACATCCAGTCGTGTGAAGGACAGGTACTGGAGAGCACCCACCAGGCTCCGATAGGTGGACGAGTCAGCGACAGGGGTGCTAGTAGCACCAAGCTTTGATTGTGTGTCAACAGGAGTGGAGCAAAGGTAGCACCCGCTCATACCTGCACGTTTAAGGACGTCGAGGATGTACTATCGTTGGGAGAGGAAATGCCACTAGAGGATCCCGTAACAACAACACCGAGAAAGTAGTGTAAAGCGTGAAGGTCCTTGAGGGAGAACTCATGCTCCAGAGCCGTGGTCCATCGAAGTAGCTGCTCGGATGAGGCTGTCAGCACAATATCGTCAATATACAACAACAGAAAGACGATCTCCTATGTTACGGGTGTAGATGAACAGCGAGGGGTCCACGCAGGAACCAATGAAGCCAAGTCAAAGAAGATGGTCGGCGAAGCGGCTGTACCATGCACGCGGCGCCTGTTTAAGCCCATAGAGAGACTTATTGAGATGATGCACATGGTCGGGCTGGGAGACGTCGACAAACCCCGACGGTTGTACACAATATACTGTCTCGGCGGGAGTACCATGTAGAAAAGCATTATTGATGTTAAGTTGATGAACCAGACATCCTTATGCGACGACAATGGAGAAAATGGTCCAAACAGTTACCGGCTTGACGATCGGGATGAAATTAAGTTTCACCATAGTCATATACATGGGCTTGGATTCGAGCTTCGGCGGGCTACCCTCGCGTACCCTCTGTACTCCGGTCGAAGACTAGGATACCCCTTCGCCTTTTACAATATTTCGGGGGTGGGAGGTCTAGTGAAGCACAAGCCTTTTATTGAATGCAAATACATTGAAGATAAAATCCTCGGTAGTTGGTATTTTGTACCAATGTGTCCTTTGTGATATTAGACCATGTGATTATTTTATATGCTCACCAAAATTTCCTCATATAAGCATGACAGTATGACACGCCCCTTATAAAAGATGCCTACATACCTATTGTAAGGGTATATAGTAGCACCCACACTAAGACGACCGTAGTTGAACATGCATGTAAGAAAGAAGACGACATGTTGCAGTTAGAATGCATTAGGTCTGCTGGTGCAGTACGTTAGGAATAGGAGGTACACGGAAATGCATCTTCTACCACAACGAGTCTGCTTATTATCGTGGGTCTTATTGAAATAGTAAGAAGCGGACGGTCAGCGAAAGCCTCGGAAGATCTATTACAGGTCGTACACGATCAGCCAGGCGATTGTGAAGGATGCATTATGAACGATCGTGCACAAGGCCATGCGGGCCTATAGATCCTAATCCGTAAAGGCGGAAACAAACAAAAAAGCCCCAACTACCTTGTATGCATGTTCATACATCGTCCTTCCTTCGAGGAGGCCGCTAATAAGTAGTCCGCCACCTGCAAATCAGATATGGTTCGGATCCTCGTTCGTTCCAATTTTGTGGGCTCAATAGAAAAGAAAATCCAAACAAGCACCGAGAAACTTTCAGTTCACCGACTAGGGCAACAAAGCAGAGAAAAAGATAGTCTATTTGACATCCGATTGTGTTTCTTCATGACAACAGTCGAAAAAATAGATCAACAAAATTGCTGCCCAACTCCCCCAAAATTATATAAGCACATTTCCCCAAATAATAACAGCATATTTGCTGTTTTAACATGCTAATAAAATGGAAAGAAAATCAGCCACTACACTCTTGTCGGTCTTCGTCATTCTACCACCGATGCTCCCCCAGCTCGTGGACCTCATCTCCTCCTTGTCTTACCCCCTTGACACTTCCTATGCAAGAGGGCATGTTTCCCTTGAAGGGGAGAGGGGTTGTGACCTCACCGCCCCGGATCTGGGTGGATCTGTGGCATCCGCGTTCAGAGTTAGTGTCGGGAAATAGTAGGAGGCTGCGCCGCTCAGCGGGTCGGTTGGTCGATGGCGAGGATGGGGCGCTCGGAGTTGGGGCCGAGGTAGAGAAGAGGCCGCCGCTGCCGCTACAACGCTCGAGGTCGGTCGGTTGGTGTCGAGGCCAGGGTAGAAGCGGTTGCTGCCGTGACCAGGCAAGGCACAATCTTCCTTGAAGCTCACCTTCGCTTCCTCTCGTGGGCAGTGGCTAGGGTTTTGAGGCTCGGGTAGTAAGGGGTCCAACCATGCCCGACGTGCCTTGTACTTGACGAGGAAGGGCAGGACGCTACAACCATCCTCTCTACAGTCACCGGAAGAGAATGAGAGGGGGAATGACGATTTTTCCCCTAGTCATCCAACGAAAACACAAGACAACCATCTTGTCTCTCCCCTCCCCATTTCAGTTCACACAAAGTGCCACCCTCACCGACGAGTAGCCCATGTAAGATGTAAGCCTGCAAATCAGTGACCGAAACTGGACTCAATATCGGGCTAGGTAGAAAAGGCGAACCAAACACGAGCTAAAAGCCAAATTGTTCATAAAAAAGCTATGGAGAGTACGTGTAAAGCTACTTCCTCCGATCCATAGCTGAATCGGAGGAAGTAGCTTTACACGCCTTATGCTGTTCCAGCTATGGAGCCTATAAATACTCAAGTAGTAGTAAAAGAAATTTATTCTCTCTCGCACACCTATAGCATTCAATCAAACGTATCTCTTCTTTATTTTGTCAGATGCATCGTCATGGTGTGATCATTTAACTGAAGAATATGATTCTACGGACTTGCGCATTTCTTTTTTACACACCTTTATATATAGGACACACTGCCTTCTTCCTTGTTCCATATACATCCTTCTTCCACAACCACCTACTGGTGTCTCTTGCTTCCCAACATGTTGTGTGGACAATACATGGATTTGGAAAGGCGTGCGGAATGGGTGGCATCCAGAAATAAATCGTTCGCAACAATAAGGGAGCTAGTACTCGTGGCTCCAACTTTGGATTAGGGAATGGCTAATAAAGGAACGGAGAATAATCGACTTTGCTTCGCTGGCTACAAAATCAAACCGCAGTTCTCTGAGCACTCAGGAATAGGGTTACAAGTAACGCCAAGTTTGCAGTGCACTTCAAGCAAACCTGGTGCACCCAATATCAGCGCACTGGATGGTTCTAGTTAAATTTTGTAGACTATGAAAACCCTTGGTATGTATATGACCAAGTTTCTCGAGAAAGACCTCATGATTCCTCGAGAGAAAGCATTCAGATTTCATTCAGGAGATGAGCAAACTTCGACCGATCTTCCACTGTGCCTTGCAATGTACTGAGCACCACTTGGCATTCTGTACAAACAATAATTGGCATCTTCGTCATAACTAAAACGAATCCCCAACCAACCTTGGCGCTGCTAAATGACATACAGATTGATCATCATTTTTTTTTGAAATGGGAATCACCATAGAATTGACCAGCCGTGGCAGGTGCACATCGGTCCCAAACTCCCAAAGCTTGATAGAACCATGTACGTGTGGCTCGGGCCAGCCTAAAGAATACGACCAGTTCCGTGCGTCGTATCAGTAGAAATGGAAGCAGACATCTCGGGCACCCTCCCCATGGGATCCTCCTTGCCTTCCCGTCGCCAGCGCCGGCCACGGCGCAGTCGTCTGCTCCTGGCTATGGCGCCTCCAATGCCAGCCTGCGGTGGCAAATCCTCTGCCGCGCACTGCTCGCTCGCTCCTCGTACTCCCGTGCATCAGGTCCTGCCGATTCCTTTCCCTTTTCTCACGCCCACGGCAGCTTTTTATACTCGATTCGTGTAGTTTAGCATCCACTTCTTCAATCTGCCGCGCGATCGAAATTCCAAAAGACGAGATAACTGACTTGTGACACCTGGTACCACTGATATTTGTGGAGCAGGAAGAGTGTAGCTGGAACTCTTAAGTTACTAATCTTGTATTTCAGCGGTACTTTGGTTATTTATACTCTACCGACTTGCATTTCACCAGATCGGGATGCTCATGTTCAGCGGCAGCTTTGAATTTTTGTGCCTGCAAATTTTACATTCAAGCAAAATGGCTACCACAAAAGTACAAAACTCACTGTGGCACATGCCAGTTCCTTGTATAGCTGAGTACTTTCGGAAATAAAACTGTGGTGGAAGTCCAGAGTGCATGCCTCCTCCAAACATACCGGTCGTGGGTGTGTTCATGTTGGCTATCAACAATCTCTTCTTGGCCAACACTTCGTCCCGAGCAAGGTTGATGTACTCCTTTTGCCTCTCATCCATGTGGGAAGTATCCATCAAGAAAAGCTTCCTCTCCTCCTCCACTAGGCGTACATGCTCCTCGGTGGCTTGCCTCTTCTCCTCCAAAGCCAACTTCCTCTCCTCGTTGGCGGCAATCCTCTCCTCCAAAGCGGCTCTTCGAGCTTCCATAGCATCCATAGCATCTTTATCCATGTTTTTTGTCACCTTCCTATCTTCATTTGCTTGCAACCTTGCATTTGCAATCCTTTCCATAGCAATGGCAATGTCATCATCTCCGGCCTTCTTTCCCTTCATATCTTTGGCGGTCTTTCTACCAAGCACATTCCTCCGCCCATTGTTCACCGAGTGAGGAGTGGAGCTTCTCTTCTTGCATTCGTCACTTGAATCATCATCATCGATGATTGTTGCATCACCGGTAGCATTGGCCGCCATAGTTGCCGCATCCAACTTGTCGCGGGTCTTCCACTTTTCTTCATTCCCTAGCACTTCATAGCAATGATGCAAGGTGAATGGCTTGCCAAGGATCTTGTTGCCTTTTTTGTTCTTCTTTCCCACATCCCTAAACAATCCTTGAGCCATAGAGTTCTACAAAGTAAGCAAAAGAGAATAGATGAGCTATATGAACTAGAACTGTATCCTTCACATATGAGTCATATGGTCAACATACTAGTAGAATTGCTTACCCTATCATTCTCATTTGTGTCACTTGGATTAAGAACATCAATGTTGGCTTGCACGCCCGCCCATTTTTGGCAATCGGTATTGATGCCGGACCAACAAGACCGAAGTGAGTGCATGGTTCGCTCGTTACCACTTGTGTTGTGGGCGTCAAAGTACTCATTCATCCTCATCCAATATGTGTCTCTTGTTTAATCGGTACCGGTTGTTGGATCCATTCGAATTGTCAACCATGTCTTGCAAAGCAACTTGTCCTCCGCTATGGTGTAGTTCGCCGACCGACCGGGATGGCAAGGTTCAATCAACCCTTCTCCTTCCTCATTGACATCCTCATATTCCTCCCATCCCTCAACGACTTCATCATGCATAAATGAAGATCCAACATTCATTGTTTCCATGAAAGTCTCATCATCGACTCTACATTGTAATGAAATTCATTATTCTCCGGCTATGTATGCATCTAAACTAAAATTTGGATGAAAAGTAGTGTTTTTACCTCTCCGACATTTCATCATGCACCGTATGTGCGCCCCCGCGGGGTTGCCGGACGGAGGCGCCATCGGTGTCTGGTTTGTCCGTGGAGGAGGCGGCGGGTCGCGGGCGGCTTCACTTTCTTCGGCGGCGCGACGGAGGCAGCGCCCACGGCTCCGTATGGTCGTTTGGACGACGACGCCTTCCTCTTCGGAGGCGCCCGCGCCTTCCCCGCGGCCTGCTCGGCATCCATCTGCGCGGCGGCGACGGCTGTGTGCAGCGTCGCGCGCGGCGGGACGAAGAGCGCACGGGCAGCGGCGGTTGTGTTGCCGGCGTCGGCGCCACCGTGATGTCTACGCACGCTTCTATTCCTGTAGACAGTGTTGGGCCTCCAAGAGCAGAGGTTTGTAGAACAGCAGCAAGTTTTCCTTAAGTGAATCACCCAAGGTTTATCGAACTCAGGGAGGTAGAGGTCAAAGATATTCCTCTCAAGCAACCCTGCAATTAAGATACAAGAAGTCTCTTGTGTCCCCAACACACCTAATACACTTGTCAGATGTATAGGTGCACTAGTTCGGCGAAGAGATAGTGAAATACAAGTAATATAGATGATTGTAAGTAACAATTGCAATCTGAAATAAAGATGGCAGCAAGCAAACATGTAACAGAACTTGATGGAAACAGTGTTTCAATGCTTAGAAACAAGGTCTAGGGATCATACTTTCACTAGTGGACACTCTCAACAATAATCACATAAATAAATAAGTTCTCTTCCTTTGTACTACTTTCAAAGACTCTATTGTTGGATAACAAACACCATTCATTGTGTAGGGCTACGAGAGCACCCTCAAGCCGGAGTAAACAAGCTCCACAACGTCATAAAGGAATCACACACGATGCAAACACTATCACTGTCACACCATGGAGAGTGAATCCGGAGTTCATATTAAAGTAACTCTAGAGTGCATAGTAATAGTTAACTTCATAATCTACAAGAGATCACAATCATAACCTACGCCAAGTACTACATGATGCACACACTGTCCACATTACATCATGAAGGAGGAATAGACTACTTTAATAACATCACTAGAGTAGCACATAGATAAATAGTGATACAAAGCTCATGATCACATAAAGATCACATGGGAGAGAGAGATGAACCACATAGCTACCGGTACAACCCTTAGCCTCGAGGGAGAACTACCCCCTCCTCATCATAGGAGACAACAATGGCGACGAAGATGGCGGTGGTGTCGATGGAGATGCCTTCCGAGGGCACTTCCCCGTCCCGGCAGCGTGCCGGAACAGAGACTTCTGTCCCCCGAACTTGGCTTCGCGATGGCGGCGGCTGCGTAACTTTTGTCGTCCCGTGGCTTATCCTTTTAGGGTTTTCGAGGCGGAGAGAATATATAGGCGGAAGGGCAGAGTTGGAGGCGGCGCAGGGGCCCCACACCATAGGCCGGCGCGGGCCCCATGCCGGCCGCGCCGCCCTATGGTTACGGCCCCTCGTGGCCCCACTTCGTATGCTCTTCGGTCTTCTGGAAGCTCCGTGGAAAAATAAGACCCTGGGCGTTGATTTCGTCCAATTCCGAGAATATTTCCTCTGTAGGATTTCTGAAACGAAAAACAGCAGAAAACAGCAACTGACTCTTCGGCATCTCGTTAATAGGTTAGTTCCGGAAAATGCATCAAAATGATATAAAGTATATATAAAACATGTAGGTATTGTCATAAAACTAGCATGGAACATAAGAAATTATAGATACGTTGGAGACGTATCAAGCATCCCCAAGCTTAGTTCCTACTCGCCCTCGAGTAGGTAAACGATAACAAGGATAATTTCTTAAGTGACATGCTACTATCATAATCTTGATCAATACTATTGTAAAGCATATGAGATGAATGAAGTGATTCAAAGCAATGGTAAAGATGATGATTAAACAACTGAATCATATAGCAAAGACTTTTCATGAATAGTACTTTCAAGACAAGCATCAATAAGTCTTGCACAAGAGTTAACTCATAAAGCAATAAATTCTTAGTAGAAGGTTTTGAAGCAACACAAAGGATGATTAAGTTTCAGTAATTGCTTTCAACTTGTAACATGTATATCTCATGGATAGTTGTCAACATAAAGCAATATAACAAGTGCAATAAGTAAACATGTAAGAATCAATGTACATAGTTGACACAAGTGTTTGCTTCTAAAATAGAAAGAAGTAGGTAAACTGACTCAACATAAAGTAAAAGAAAGGCCCTTCGCAGAGAGAAGCATGGATTACTATTTTTGTGCCAGAGCTTTTATTTTGAAATCATAGAAACAATCTTGTCAACGGTAGTAATAATTCATATGTGTTATGCATAAGACATCCTATAAGTTGCAAGCCTCGTGCATAGAATACCAATAGTGCTCGCACCTTGTCCTAATTAGCTTGGACTTACATCGATTATCATTGCATAACATATGTTTCAACCAAGTGTCACAAAGGGGTACCTCTATGCCGCCTGTACAAAGGTCCAAGGAGATAGATCACATTTGATTTCTCGTTTTTGATAGATCTCAACTAAGGACATCCATACCGAGACAACATAGAAAACAGATAATGGACTCCTCCTTAATGCATAAGCATTCAACAACAGATAATATTCTCATAAGAGATTGAGGATTAGTGTCCAAACTGAAACTTCCACCATGATTCATGGCTTTAGTTAGCGGCCCAATGTTCTTCTCTAACAATATGCATACTCAAACCATTTGATCATGATAAATCTCCCTTACTTCAGACAAGACGAACATGCATAGCAACTCACATGATATTCAACAAAAGTGTAATAGTTGATGACGTCCCCAGAAATATGGTTACCGCTCAACAAGCAACTTATAAGAAATAAGATACATAAGCTACATATTCTTTACCATAATAGTTTTTAAGGCTATTTTCCCATGAGCTATATATTGCAAAGACAAGGAATGAAATTTTAAAGGTAGCACTCAAGAAATTTACTTTGGAATGGCAGAGAAATACCACATAGTAGGTAGGTATGGTGGACACAAATGGCATATGTTTTGGCTCAAGGTTTTGATGCACGAGAAGAATTCCCTCTCAGTACAAGGCTTTGGCTAGCAAGGTTGTTTGAAGCAAACACAAGTACGAACCGGTACAACAAAACTTACATAAGAACATATTGCAAGCATTATAAGACTCTACACTGTCTTCCTTGTTGTTCAAACACTTCACCAGAAAATATCTAGACTTTTAGAGAGACCAATCATGCAATCCAAATTTCAACAAGCTCTACAGTAGTTCTCCACTAATAGGTTTAAACTACATGATGCAAAAGCTTAAACATGATCTATGAGAGCTCAAAACAATTGCCAAGTATCAAATTATTCAAGATATATACCATTTACCACATGAAGCATTTTCTGTTTCCAACCAAATAGCAATTAACGAAGCGGTTTTCAATTCTGCCATGAACATTAAAAGTAAAAGCGAAGAACACTAGTATTCATATGAAAAAGCGGAGCGTGTCTCTCTCCCACACAAGGTATGATCCAATTTATTCAGAGAACTAAGATAACAAAATGAAAATAAAAGCACACAGACGCTCCAAGTAAAGTACATAAGATGTGACGGAATAAAAATATAGTTTCACTAGAGATGACCTGATAAGTTGTTGATGAAGAAGGTGATGCCTTGAGCATCCCCAAGCTTAGATGCTTGAGTCTTCTTGAAATATATGCAGGGATGAACCACGGGGGCATCCCAAAGCTTAGACTCTTCACTTTTCTTGATCATAGTATATCATCCTCCTCTCTTGACCCTTGAAAACTTCCTCCACACCAAACTCGAAACAAACTCATTAGAGGGGTTAGTGCATAATCAAAAATTCACATGTTCAGAGGTAACACAATCATTCTTAACACTTCTGGACATTGCCCAAACCTACTGGAAGTTAATGGAACAAAGAAATCCATTCAACATAGCAAAAGAGGCAATGCGAAATAAAAGGCAGAATCTGTCAAAACAGAACAGTCCGTAAAGACGAATTTTTCTGGGGCACTTAACTTGCTCAGATGAAAAATCTCAAATTTAATGAAAGTTGCGTACATATCTGAGGATCACGCACGTAAATTGGCAGATTTTTCTGAATTACCTATAGACGGGGCTGCTCAATTTCGTGACAGTAATAAATCTGTTTCTGCGCAGTAATCCAAATCTAGTATCAACCTTACTATCAAAGACTTTACTTGGCACAACAATGCAATAAAATAAAGATAAGGAGAGGTTGCTACAGTAGTAACAACTTCCAAAACGCAACAAAACAGTAGCAAAATAAACACATGAGTTATCTCCCAAGAAGTGCTTTCTTTATAGCCATTAAGATGGGCTCAGTAATTTTAATGATGCTCGTGCAAGAAATAAGAGTTGAAGCAAAAGAGAGCATAAAAAGAAAATAAGAAACAATTTTAAGTCTAACCCACTTCCTATGAAAAGGAATCTTGTCAATAAACAAGTCATGTAAGCATAATGCAACAAGCATAGAAAGACAACACAAGCGCAACTTCAAGATTCTCAACATAAAGAGGGGAAACTTAATATTATTAAGATGCATATAACCATGTTTCCCTCTCTCATAATAACTTTCAGTAGCATCATGAACAAACTCAACAATATAACTATCACATGAAACATTCTTATCATGAGCTACAAGCATAAAATTATTACTCTCCACATAAGCATAATCAATTTTATTAGTAATAGTGGGAGTAAAACTACCATAACCATCATTGTAATCATCATAAATTGCAGGCATGGTATAATCATAATAACCTTTATCCTCCATAGTAGGTGGCACCAAAATACCACTATCATTATAATCATCATAAATGGGAGGCAAAGTATCATCAAAGAAAATTTTCTCCTCAAAACTTGGGGGACTAAAAATATCATGCTCATCAAAACCAGCTTCCCCAAGCTTAGAATTTTCCATAGCATTAGCAACAATGGTGTTCAAAGCATTCATACTAATAACATTCCCATTAGCATGCATATAAAGTTCCATGGGTTTTTTAATTCTCTCTTCAAACACATCATGTCCTAATTCAAGATAAAGTTCATAAAGATCTCTCATTTTGTTGTTGTTTTCCATTAAGCCTAACTAGTGAAAACAAGAAACAAAAAGATATAATTGCAGGATCTAAAGGAAATACCTTCAACCACTCACACACCGGCAATAGTGCTAGGAAATAGCTTAGTAGTCGGAGGATGTGATACCTTTTACCTTACCTCCCCGGCAACGGCGCCAGAAAATAGCTTGATGTCTACGCACGCTTCTATTCTTGTAGACAGTGTTGGGCCTCCAAGAGCGAGAGGTTTGTAGAACAGCGAGCAAGTTTCCCTTAAGTGAATCACCCAAGGTTTATCGAACTCAGGGAGGTAGAGGTCAAAGATATTCCTCTCAAGCAACCCTGCAATTAAGATACAGGAAGTCTCTTGTGTCCCCAACACACCTAATACACTTGTCAGATGTATAGGTGCACTAGTTCGGTGAAGAGATAGTGAAATACAAGTAATATGGATGATTGTAAGTAACAATTGCAATCTGAAATAAAGATGGCAGCAAGCAAACATGTAACAGAACTTGATGGAAATGGTGTTTCAATGCTTAGAAACAAGGCCTAGGGATCATACTTTCACTAGTGGACACTCTCAACAATAATCACATAAATAAATAAGTTCTCTTCCTTTGTACTACTTTCAAAGACTCTATTGTTGGATAACAAATACCATTCATTGTGTAGGGCTACGAGAGCACCCTCAAGCTGGAGTAAACAAGCTCCACAACGTCATAAAGGAATCACACACGATGCAAACACTGTCACTGTCACACCATGGAGAGTGAATCCGGAGTTCATATTAAAGTAACTCTAGAGTGCATAGTAATAGTTAACTTCATAATCTACAAGAGATCACAATCATAACCTACGCCAAGTACTACATGATGCACACACTGTCCACATTACATCATGAAGGAGGAATAGACTACTTTAATAACAGGGAGTGGTGTTTTGGAACATGGATGCATATGCTCCCTATATTTTGAAATGCATCTTATACATGTTTTAAATTTTTTTTTAAATTGAAACAAAAAATCCGCACGTACATCTTTACGTGCTACGCGCTTACAAAGTCGTTTCATAAAAAATCGACTTATCATGTGACGTGTGTAAAAAATACAAAATTCAGTGCTAAAAATAATGTTTTTCACAAGATAAACTTTCTCCTTTTTACATAGGTCACAAAAAATATTGGTTTTTCGTGAAACTTGAAAAACATTCATATATTATGGAGATGTACATGTAGAATTTTTTGTCCAAATTTTTTGACATTTCAAAATATGATTTTTTGGTAGAGGGAGCATACGCACCCGGGAGCCGAATTGAATTTCCGTTAATAACATCACTAGAGTAGCACATAGATTAATAGTGATACAAAGCTCATGATCACATAAAGATCACATGGGAGAGAGAGATGAACCACATAGCTACCGGTACAACCCTTAGCCTCGAGGGAGAACTACCCCCTCCTCATCATAGGAGACAACAATGGCGACGAAGATGGCGGTGGTGTCGATGGAGATGCCTTCCGAGGGCACTTCCCCGTCCCGGCAGCGTGCCGGAACGAGAGACTTCTGTCCCCCGAACTTGGCTTCGCGATGGCGGCGGCTGCGTAACTTTTGTCGTCCCGTGGCTTATCCTTTTAGGGTTTTCGAGGCGGAGAGAATATATAGGCGGAAGGGCAGAGTTGGAGGCGGCGCAGGGGCCCCACACCATAGGCCGGCGCGGGCCCCATGCTGGCCGCGCCGCCCTATGGTTACGGCCCCTCGTGGCCCCACTTCGTATGCTCTTCGGTCTTCTGGAAGCTCCGTGGAAAAATAAGACCCTGGGCGTTGATTTCGTCCAATTCCGAGAATATTTCCTTTGTAGGATTTCTGAAACCAAAAACAGCAGAAAACAACAACTGGCTCTTCGGCATCTCGTTAATAGGTTAGTTCCGGAAAATGCATCAAAACGATATAAAGTATATATAAAACATGTAAGTATTGTCATAAAACTAGCATGGAACATAAGAAATTATTGATACGTTGGAGACGTATCACACCGCTAGGGTTTGGCGCATGGGGCGGCGGCGCTGCGGAGGCGGCAACAGCGGCGGTGGGTGGGACGAAGTAGGGAGGGGTTGCTGGGTTGCCGGAGGGCCTGTCCATCGTCGGGATTGCGCCGACGGCCGCGCGGAGGCGAGGGATTGGGCGGTCGGGCGGCGAGGCGCGAGGGAAGTTTCAGCGCGGGGTTTCTTCGCGCGTGCGTCGAGCGATGACGCGCGCTGTAGCCGGCGCACAAAGTATAGCGCTCATGATAGCGCAAACTGGCCAGCACCCAAAAAGTTTTATAGCGCTGCGCTGTTTGCAGCGCCTGCTGGAGGGCCAATTTTGCTCCCCCGCGCTACAAAATGGCAGTTTTTATACCACACGTCCTATATAGCGCGCCTGTTGGAGATGCTCTAAGTTTGCACTAATGGGAACTTGTACTGAGCAGGTGGTATTGTACATCTACTCTGCTAACTAAGTGAGCTAGGCACATTCCCCTTTTACCTGAGTACTACTTGATTCAAATAAACGAGTCTATCTTGATTTGGAGCATGAAGTCTTATTTGATTGAGATAGAAATGGGGTTCTTGCTTCAAAATTATGTACTATCATAACTATTATTGTGTAGAGCAATTATTCTGCTCACTGCTTAACCTTCGCAATAAACACTACCGTAAAATTGTGAATGCACACATAGCTGGTCTCTGGACCGGTGGATGACGGGTGACAGGTGACGACACAACACACCCTTGAGATTAGCACTTAATTTCTCCTCAAAATAGTATTAATGTATGTGCCAAATAAACTTTGTATCATCGCTCCAATTCATATTAGTGGTTTTGGATAGTTTAAATGTTTACAATCCAAAAGTTACTTAGATAAATACTAGATTTAAGGATTCAGATAGTAAACACGGACACAGATCATACATATGAAAGAAGATTATTAGGAAGGAGATACGAACAGTGATATACTACAAATTAGTGAAATTGCATAGGAGTGACAATATTGTACTTTAGATTGGCACTTAACTGTATCTTTGTCTCCATTATTGAAGGCAGTCTAGACCCAACATTACGGCAGCAAATTTCATATAAAAATAATAGTAGAAAAAAGCTCTTCTAGATGAAAACCGTGCAGAAGCTCCTTTCACTTTCTCACTCAATTTTTTCGTAGTGAAACTCTACAACATAATTCTTGAGACTCACGAGCCCAACACTACAAGAAAGTGGAAAAAATATGGTGCTGATCACCTCACACTAGGAAAATTTTCAGTGTATCTATCTTGCTTAACTGAAAATATCCAATGTATTTATCTTGATTAACTAACGGTAGGGCTATGATTAACTATATCTTCCTTAACTGAAACAATTGTTCTCTGTATCAATGGTTGGTTGTTCAATGTATTTATCCATTAATATTGTCTGTAAAGTTTGGATGATGACATACGGGAAATCAGATTTAATTTCTCCGGTGAAGATAATCTAGAGAAAACTATGTGCATTTTCGATATCACTATTCTGAATTTTATGGAATTTTATGGCACTGACTATGTTTATGGTTTTGAAAATACAATGTACTATGTTAAGGAAAAGGGAAAAGGCATTGAAGGAATGGAGGTTGTTACCAGCATGGAAAATATGGAGAAAATGTTAGAATTATTTGACTATAAGAAGGTGGTCAAAATAACTGTTATCAAACATAGTGCAGCAGTCCGAGCGCAGTCCGAGCTGATTGAACAAGGATAAATTGGAAACCCATGTCCCAATTAGTGAGCTAGTTCTACTTTTTGTCGACAAATATGCACAGTCACACATTAGCCCCTAACGTAGGGACCACAACAGATAGGACTCATGCCTTGCATTGATTTTGTCTAGCAACCTATCAGGATGTGTGTTTTATCTTTTTTCCAAGTTTAATGGCTTTGTAATAAGAGCATCTTCAACAACTGTAAATTAGGCCTGCGCTAAAAAAACCCGTCAATATACAGCGTCGAACGTGTTTTTGCGCCCTCCAGCAGCTGTAAAGTAGGTCGCGCTGTAAATATTTTAGTGCGCGCGGCAGTTTGCGCTATTCAAAGCTGTATATTTGGTGCGCCGGCTAGCGCGCGCTGTAAAGCTGGCACCGCGGAGAGACAGGCTTTAATGTACCTTTTCTATGGTTTTTATTAAAAGAGTGTTGAACTGAAGCAAAAAAGAGTGTTGAACGGAAGCAAAAAAGAGTGTTGAACTCAAGCATCTTGGTCATAACCTTTCTAGTAGCTGACGAGTTAATTTTACTTCGGAGCTAAATAGCTAGTGCGCTCAAAAACTTTTTCCCTTCCTTAAGCATGACCCACCATTATAAAAGCTATGTTGCCTCTATATTCTAGTTCTATGGGCTCCTACCAGGACATAATGTAGCACACAGCCTCAACCATAGTCGACATACGGGAGAAAGAGTCTGCGATAAAAATTAGGCTGGGTTGCGTCCGCAAGTGCATTACATTAGGAATAGGAGGTACCAGGAAACACATCTCATGCCACAACTGTTTTGGTTGATATTATAGATGGTATATAGGTGGAATCAACTGCATGCTATGCTGAAGCGTGAGGAGACCAATTTGAGGGGTTGCAATCGTAAGGTGATTGTCCAGGATAGTTGGCATGGAAACAGTGGTGAGTAGTGGGGATCGGTTCTATCCGTCATGACCATTCTACGTGATGTTGTCATGACTGCCAGTATGAACTCTAATATGGCGTTTTTGACAAGCCCAATTAGCCCCGATCAGTATGTTAATACGGACAAAAGAGTGCAATGTGCCCAACATCACTCGGGGTCACCTGGAATGTGAAAGTGGCATCGACAGTGCCACCAACAGAGACAAGACCCATGATCACCGCTCGTTCCTTAATTGAATACGTGCCAGCAAAAGCCAAAGAAAGTGCAATGGAACGGAAATTTTGGACTCCAAATGTTTTAGTCTTTCTGGTCTTATTAATTAGATCTTTAGATGCAGTTCTGCCTCACAGTGATGTGAATTTTACATTTCTCGGTTGCAGTGCAGGTTCAGTGCTACTAGAGCCTGAGCTGGGCTTGTACGGTTTTGCTCTCCCAAAATTCGGCTTCATGTCCTCTCTCCCGAACAAAAGGCCTCAACATTGACATTGTGTAGTCCAGACTCAATACAAATGCATTCCTCCCTGTTGCTAGTCAATAATCCTAAGCTAAGTACCCTGATCAGGTAATTTTCATCATCGTGGTGCCCACGACCATTCCAATGCACACGCGTCCACCGCGATCAGTTTAAAGCTCCGATGAAGTCCAAAAACAAGGCCCCGTGGTCCTTTTGGGCGCTCCATGCTTTTTTTTCCAAAATTTCACCGATCTATTGATAATCATCCATAAGAGTGCAGATAATCCAAAAGTAATAAAGATTATAAATAGGCAGGCTACTACTCACATCATGGCACCGGTGGCGACATAGGACCCTGAATGGTAGATCTGTCAGCATGCTAGCAGAGAAGTGAAGGGTTGCGGTGGTTGGGATAAGCTAGTCGTCCGCATGCAGAAGATCGACGACCGCAACATGGCCGCTGGCTCCGGCGACGATCTGAATGGCTGCCCTAGGATCAAAACCTAGCATGCGGATGAAAAGACGATCTAGGTGGCTGCCCTTTGATCTAAAGGGTGAGGCGGGAGGATTCGAATGGTGGCAGCCGGATCCTTGGCTTGCAGGGACAACCAAGTCGCCATCGGAGCCGGGCAATATCGCATATGGGCGTCGTAAACAGCGGCTGCGAAGTGCTGCTTGTATCGAGCGGCGACATGCGAATGACTACTCGCGATCGTCTTTGGGTACGTGGGAATGGCAGTGCTAGGCGGCGACGTGCGAATGGCTGCTCACGATCGTCTTCGGGTACGTCGGAATGGCAGTGCCAAGCGGCAATGTGCGAATAGCTTTCGCGATCTAGGACGTGGGGTCGATCTTGGCGATACGTACTCTACCTAAAGGCAAATATAATTATTACGATTTAGATTGATTTGATCCCACAAATGGGATTGTATAGTATAAGAAGGCTTAGCTGCCAAGGCAAATAGATTACAATTTAGGTAGGATCCATCTTGAGTCGGTTTGCTTAGACGTGTCCTACATGTACACAGGACCGGTCCATACATATTCAGGGCCCTGGGGCGAGAAGATGAAAAAAAGGCCCTTCTTAACAAAATTTTAAAATGCATTGTATTTTAAAAGCAACCAATATATATTGATGGTCTTTGAACCACAAAACTCACACCACAATTTATTTATTTCCAATGGTCAGAGCATGATAGCAAGAAAACAATATAGTTCTAAATAATAGCAATCTTCTATGTACCACAATGAGACGATCAATTCATCTGCAAAACAAACAATCTTGTCAAAACTGTAGGTTCCTTGATCCGCAGCAGTCCACAACAATCAACGCCTCTTCTCCATATGTGCTGACTGCCCTCGTTCAGATCAGATCCAATAATTGGAGATGTGGAGTTGTTAGACACAGGAAGACGTGCTATTTAACAGCTATCAGCGAATTAATTGAGGTGGGAATAGGGGAGGGAGGGAGACGTACAATCCCATATTTCTGATGCGGTACTGCCTCCAATGTTGAGGATGAAAAGAGAGGAGATTGGGGAACAAAATAGCACAATTGTTCACTAATGGGCTGCAGGCGTCCTTGGAATTAGAAAGATATGACACTGCTTTGATTGGAGAATTTGGGAAGCCGAGGAGAAGAAGAGCTGATGGTGCGAGTCCAGAGAAGAAGTGGAGAACATGCGTCATTGATTTTAGGGGAAGAATGATAGGTGCAGGTAGGCTATATTACTACTTGGGTTGGGGCCACTGTCACCGGAGGGCCCAGGGCGGTCGCCCCGTTGCCCCCCCCTTATGGGCCGGCCCTGCATGTACACCCCCCTCCCGCAGTCGGAGCAGGAGCAACACAAACGAGTTCAGGCTGGAGCGGAACTCAGTGAAGATAGTTGATGGCAACCCTTTGGTGAAGATACCAATATATTGTGAAGATGTAGGGACGTGAAGAACACGGACATCTCCAAAAGCAACTCGTTCTCGAACAAAATGAAGATCAATCTCCACATGCTTAGTAAGTTGATGTTGAACTGGGTTCGTTGAGAGATAGACGACGGAGATGTTGTCGCAATAGACCACAATGGCTCTCTGAAGTGGCTGGCCGAGCTCGAACAGTTGCTGGTGGCCTGGTGTACCCAACATGCTTCGACGTTGGTGACACCGCGATATTCTGCCTCCGCACTCGATCAGGAGACAATTTCCTGGCGTTTAGAGGACCAAGAGATCATATTATCACCGATGAAAACACCATAGCCAGAAGTGGACTTGAGTGTGTCAGGCAGCCAGCCCAATCGGCATCAGTATATGCAGTAAGTGATGTTGGTGATGATCGATGGAGTTGCACGCCATATTCAATGGTGCCGCGAAGATACCGTAGAATGCACTTGACCGCGTTGAGATGCGGCTCACGAGGATCATGCATGTACAAGTAGACCTGTTGCACGACGTAGGTGACATCCAATCGTGTGAAGGACAGGTACTGGAGAGCACCCACCAGGCTTCAATAGGTGGACAAGTCAGCGACATGGGCGCTAGTAGCACCAAGCTTTGGTTGTGTGTCAACAGGAGTGGAGCAAGGGTAGCACCCACTCATACCTGCACGTTCAAGGACGTCGAGGATGTACTATCGTTGGGAGATGAAATGGCACTAGAGGATCCCGTAACAACAACACCGAGAAAGTAGTGTAAAGCGTGAAGGTCCTTGAGGGAGAACTCACGCCCCAGAGCCGTGGTCCATCGAAGTAGCTGCTCGGATGAAGCTGTCAGCACAATATCGTCAACATACAACAACAGATAGACGATCTCCTATGTTGTGGGTGTAGATGAACCACGAGGGGTCCACGCAGGAACCAATGAATCCAAGTCAAAGAAGATGGTCGGCGAAGCGGCTGTACCATGCACGCGGCGCCTGTTTAAGCCCATAGAGAGACTTATTGAGATGATGCACATGGTCGGGCTGGGAGACATCGACGAACCCTGACGGTTGTACACAATATACTGTCCGGCGGGAGTACAATGTAGAAAAGCATTATTGATGTCAAGTTGATGAACCGGACATCCTTATGCGACGACAATGGAGAAAATGGTCCAAACAGTTACCGGCTTGACGATCGGGCTGAAATTAAGTTCCACCATAGTCATATACATGGGCTTGGGTTCGAGATTCGGCAGGCTACCCTCGCGTACCTTCTATACTCCGGTCGAAGACCAGGATACCCCTTCGCCTTTTACAATATTTCAGGGGTGGGAGGTCAAGTGAAGCACAAGCCTTTTATTAAATGCAAATACATTGAAGTGAAAATCCTCGGTAGTTGGTATTTTGTACCAATGTGTCTAAAAGATGACAGTATGACACGCCCCTTATAAAAGATGCCTACATACCTATTGTAAGGGTATATAGTAGCACCCACACTAAGACGGCCGTAGTTGAACATGCATGTAAGAAAGAAGAGATGTTGCAGTTAGAATGCATTGGGTGTGCTGGTGTAGTACGTTAGGAATAGGAGGTACATGGAAATGCATCTTCTACCACAACGAGTCTGCTTGTTATCATGGGTCTTATTGAAGTAGCAAGAAGCGGACAGTCGGCGAAAGTCTCGGAAGATCTATTACAGGTCGTACACGATCAGCCAGGCGATTGTGAATGATGCATTATGAACGATCCTGCGCAAGGCCATGAGGGCCTATAGATCCTAATCCGTAAAGGCGGAAACAAACAGAAAAGCCCCAACTACCTTGTATGCATGTTCATACATCATCCTTCCTTCGAGGAGGCCGCTGATAAGTAGTCCGCCACCTGCACATCAGGTATGGTTTGGATCCTCGTTCGTTCCAATTTTGTGGGCTCAATAGGAAAGAAAATCCAAACAAGCACCGAGAAACTTTCGGTTCACCGACTAGGGCAACAAAGCAGAGAAAAAGATAGTCTATTTGACATCCGATTATGTTTCTTCATGACAACAGTCGAAAAAATAGATCGACAAAATTGCTGCCCAACTCCCCCAAAATTATATAAGCACATTTCCCCAAATATTAACAGCAGATTTGTTGTTTTAACATACTAATAAAATGGGAAGAAAATCAGCCACTACACTCTTGTCGGTCTTCATCATTCTATCGATGCCCTCCCAGCTCGTGGACCTCATCCCCTCGTCTTACCCCCTTGACACTTCCTATGCAAGAGGGCATGTTGCCCTTGAAGGGGAGAGGGGTTGTGACCTCACCGCCCCGGATCTGGGTGGATATGCGGCATCCGCGTTCAGAGTTAGGGTCGGGAAATAGTAGGAGGCTGCGCCGCTCTCCGGGTCGGTCGGTCGATGGCGAGGATGAGGCGCTCGGAGTTGGGGCCGAGGTAGAGAAGAGGCCACCGCTACCGCTACAACGCTCGAGGTCGGTCGGTTGGTGTCGAGGCCAGGGTAGAAGCGGTTGCTGCCGTGTCCAGGCAAGGCACAATCTTCCTTGAAGCTCGCCTTCGCTTCCTCTCGTGGGCGGTGGCTAGGGTTTTGAGGCTCGGGTAGTAAGGGGTCCAACCATACTCGACGTGCCTTGTACCCGACAACGAAGGGCATGACGCCACAACCATCCTCTCCACAGTCACCGGAAGAGAATGAGAGGGGGAATGGCGATTTTGCCCCTGGTCATCCAACGAAAACACAAGACAACCATCTTGTCTCTCCCCTCCCCATTTCAGCTCACACAAAGTGCCACCCTCACCGACGAGTAGCCCATGTAAGATGCAAGCCTGCAAATCAGTGACCGAAAGTGGACTCAATACCGGGCTGGGTAGAAAAGGCGAACCAAACAGGAGCCAAAAGCAATTGTTCACAAAAAAAGCCATGGAGAGTAAGTGTAAAGCTACTTTCTCGGATCCATATTATTTTCTAGAAACATCTATGTTAGTAACAAATATTATGGTTAGAGTTCTAGATACATTCATTTTAGCGACAAATAATATGGATCAGATGAAGTACTTCTCTAGATTACCGGGGTCAAAAGCCAAATTATTCAGCTAAAAAAAGCCAAATTGTTAGAGCTCCAACCAACTCGGTCATTGATGCTTTCATACTTGCATTCTTCGGTAATTTTTCAATCTTTAGACTAGCTACAATAGAAGTATCATAAGCAGTATCATGTATGCCATGTTGGCAAAAATCTGACGTAACATTATAATTAATGAGGAAAGAAATAAGAATGATTTCATAGGCATAACACATAAAACTAAAAAACAATAATGTGAAATTATATCATGTACATACATTATTTGCATCGAGAATCTGCAAAATATTAAATGTGAAAAAATTATGATACCCCATCATGATACTATGCATTATAGAGATGGTATCGTAAACTAGTATTACATGTGGCTTCCCATTGTGACTAGTTATGTTCCTCCGTGGCATAGTCATGATTTTAGATTAGTCACAATGGGCAGTATCATACACTAGTATAATATACATGATACTAGTTTATGATACTACCTTCACAACGCATAGTATCATAGTATGGTATCATATTTATGTCATATTTAATGTTTTGTAGAATCTCAATGCAAATGTGTGTACATGATGTATTTTTCATGAAGTTTTCTAGATTTATGTGTCATGATACCGTATCATATTATGATACTACTCTCATCTCTTACCTCATTAATTGACGTGACACATCAGATTTTTGCCAACATGGCATGGCATGTACTCCCATCGGGTAGTCTTAGTCTGTGAATGGAGTAGCTGGTTTGATCGAAGGGTACCAGATTACCCGAACCATGTACATGTGGCTCGGTCCAGGCTGAACAATACGGCCATCTTCCCGTGCGTCGAATCGGCGCTTCCCGAGGAAAAGATGACGGAAGCAGACATCTCGGGCACCCTTCCCATGGGATCCTCCTCGCCTTCCCCGTCTCCAGCACCGGCGCCGCCGCAGTCGCAGTCGTCCGCTCCTGCCCGTGGCGCCTCCAATGCCAGCCTGCGCTGGCAAATCCTCCGCCGCGCACTACTCGCTCGCTCCGCCGCCTCCCGCGCATCAGGTCTTACCAATTCCATTCCCTTTTCTCAGCACCTCAATGAGCTGTTTATACTCGATTCGTTTAGTTTAGTGTCCTCCTCCGTTCGATCTGCCGCCATAGTGGGGTGGCGCATCTTGCCGTCTTATCTCTGCTCGTCGTGTCATATCAGACCTGGACACCTCATAGTATTTGTGGATCAGAAAGGCTGTAGCTGGAACTCTTGATTTGATTTACTGCTCTTGTTAATGTTAGGGAGCTTTGGCATTTACATGCTGTACCGACTTGCATTTAACCAGATCGAGAGTATACATATTCAAAATGATTGCTGTAAACGCCTTAGGCTGTTCTAGCTATGGAACCTATAAATACTCAAGTAGTAGTAAACGAAATTTATTCTCTCTCGCATCACCTATAGCATTCAATCAAACGTATCTCTCCTTTATTTTTGTCAGATGCATCATCATGGTGTGACCATTTAACTGAAGAACATGATTGCACGGACTTGCGAATTTCTTTTGTACACACACCTTCATATATAGGCCACACTGCCTTCTTCCTTGTTCCATATACACCCTTCTTCCACAACCACCTACTGCTGTCTCTTCCTTCCCAGCATGGGGTGCGGAGAATACATGTATTTGGAAGGGCGTGCGGAATGGGTGGCATCCAGAAATAAATCATTCCCTGAAAGAATGAAGATTGTATTTGTATCTCCAACTTTGGATTAGTGAATGGCTAATAAAGGAAAGAAGAAGAATCGACTTTGCTTTGCTGGCTACAAAATCAAACCGCGGTTCCCTGAGAGTTTGCAGTGCACTTCAAGCAAACCTGGTGCACCCAACATCAGCGCACTGGCTGGTTCTGGTAAAATTTTGTAGAGTATGAAAACCCTTGGTATGTATATGACCAAGTTTGTCGAGAAGCACCTCATGATTCCTCGAGAGAAAAGCCTTCAGATTTCATTCAGGAGATGAGCAAACTTCGACCGATCTTCCATTGTGCCTTGCAATGAAGTGAGCACCACTTGGCATTCAGTACAAACAATAATTGGCATCTTCGTCATAACTAAAACTAATCCCCAACCAACTATGGCGGTGCTAAAATGGCATACAGATTGGGATCATCATAGATTTTTTTTTTCGAAATGGGGATCACCATAGAATTGACCAGCCGTGGCAGGTGCACATCGGTCCCAAACTCCCAAAGCTTGATAGAACCATGTACGTGTGGCTCGGGCCAGCCTAAAGAATACTACCAGTTCCGTGCGTCGTATCAGTGCTTCCCATGGAAAAAAGAAATGGAAGCAGACATCTCGGGCACCCTCCCCATGGGATCCTCCTTGCCTTCCCGTCGCCAGCGCCGGCCACGGCGCAGTCGTCTGCTCCTGCCTATGGCGCCTCCAATGCCAGCCTGCGGCGCCAAATCCTCTGCTCGCTCCACGTACTCCCGTGCATCAGGTCCTGCTGATTCCTTTCCCTTTTCTCACGCCCACGTCAGCTTTTTATACTCGATTTGTGTAGTTTAGCGTCCAGTTCTGTTCAATCTGCCGCCTTCAGCGATCGAAATTCCAAAAGACGAGATAACTGACGTGTGAGACCTGGTACCACTGATATTTGTGGAGCAGGAAGAGTGTAGCTGGAACTCTTAAGTTACTAATCTTGTATTTTAGTGGTACTTTGGTTATTTATGCTCTACCGACTTGCATTTCACCAGATCGGGATGCTCATGTTCAGCGTATGCCTTTCCAGCTTTGAATTTTTGTGCCTGCAAATTTTACATTCAAGCAAAATGGCTAACACAAAACTCACTGTGGCACATGCCAGTTCCTTGTATAGCTGAGTACTTTCTGAAATAAAACTGTGGTGGAAGCCCAGAGTGTTTGAACAGGAACCTGAGTTTGCACTACTGGGGACTTGTACTGAGCAGGTGGTATTGTACATGTACTCTGCTAACTAAGTGAGCTAGGCACATTCCCCTTTTTCCTGAGTACTACTTGATTCAAAGAAATGAGTCTATCTTGATTTGGAGCATGAAGTCTTATTTGATTGAGATAGAAATGGGGTTCTTGCTTCAAAATTATGTACTATAATAAATATTATTGTGTATGAGCAATTATTCTGCTCACTGCTTAACCTTCGCAATGAACACTACCGTAAAATTGTGAATGCACACTTAGCTGGTCTCTGAACCGGTGGATGACGGGTGATAGGTGACGACACAACACACCCTTGAGGTTAGCACTTAATTTCTCCTCAAAATAGTATTAATGTATGTGCCAAATAAACTTTGTATCATCGTTCCAATTCATGTTAGTGGTTTTGGATAGTTTAAATGTTCACAATCCAAAAGTTACTTAGATAAATACTAGATTTAAGGATTCAAATAGTAAACACGAACACAGATCATTCAAATGAAAGAAGATTATTAGGAAGGATACGAACAATGATATACAAATTAGTGAAATTGCATAGGAGATGGCATAGGAGTGACAACATTGTACTTTAGATTGGCACTTAACTTTATCTTTGTCTCCATTATTGAAGGCAGTCTAGACTCAACATTACGGCAGCAAATTTCATATGTAAAAATAATAATAGAAAAAACTCTTCTAGATGAAAACCGTGCAGAAGCTCCTTTCACTTTCTCACTCAATTTTTTTCTAGTGAAACTCTGCAACATAATTCTTGAGACTCACGAGCCCAACACTGCTAGAAAGTGGAAAAAATATGGTGCTGATCTCACACTAGGAAAAATTTCTCTGTATCTATCTTGCTTAACTGAAAATATCCAATTTATTTATCTTGTCTTGATTAACTAACGGTAGGGCTATGATTAACTGAAAACAATTGCTCTCTGTATCAATGGTTGGTTGTTCAATGTATTTGTCATTAATATGTCTGTAAAGTTTGGATGATGACATACGGGAAATCAGATTTAATTTCTCTAGTGAAGATAATCTAGAGAAAACTATGTGCATTTTCGATATCACTATTCTGAATTTTATGGCACTGACTATGTTTATGGCTTTGAAAATACAATGTACTATGTTAAGGAAAAGGGAAAATGCATTGAAAGAATGGAGGTTGTTACCAGTATGGAAAATATGGAAAAAATGTTAGAATTATTTGACTATAATAAGGTCGTCAAAATAACTGTTATCAAACATAGTGCAGCAGTCCGAGCTGATTGAACAAGGATAAATTGGAAACCCATGTCCCAATTAGTGAGCCAGGTCAACTTTTTGTCGACAAATATGAACAGCCACACATTAGCCCCTAACGTAGGGACTAACTAGGACTCATCCCTTGCATTGATTTTGTCTAGCAACCTATCAGGATGTGTGTTTTATCTTTTTTCCAAGTTTAATGGCTTTGCAATAATAGGCTCGTACCTAACCTGGCTCACTAGTCGGTGGAGAGGCTAGGGGTAGTAAATCTTATGATTCCTAAAAACAAATAAGTTCCACCAACTACATATACATCACTAGGAATCTCTGTTGTTTCCCATCAAAAAATATTCCAGAATGTACCATTTCTATGTTTTTTTATTAAAAGAGTGTTGAACTGAAGCAAAAAAGAGTGTTGAACTGAAGCATCTTTGTCCTTAGATAACCTTTCTAGTAGCTGACGAGTTAATTTTATTTCGGAGCTAAATAGCTAGTTGGCTCAAAAACTTTTTCCCTTCCTTAAGCACGACCCACCATTATAAAAGCTATGTTGCCTCTATATTCTACTTCTATGGCCTCCTACCAGGACATAATGTAGCACACACACAAACACAACCATAGTCGACATACGGGAGAAAGAGTCTGCGATGAAAATTAGGCTGGGTTGTGTCCGCAAGTGCAGTACATTAGGAATAGAATGTACCGGGAAACACATCTCATGCCACAACTGTTTTGGTTGATATTATAGATGGCATATAGGTGGAATCAGCTGCATGCTATGCTGAAGCGTGAGGAGACCAATTTGAGGGGATGCAATCGTAAGGTGATTGTCAAGGATAGCTGCCACGGAAACGGTGGTTACCAGTGGGGATCGGTTCTATCCGTCATGACCATCCTACGTGATGTTGTCATGACCGCCAGTATGAACTCTAAGATGGCATTTTACAAGCTCAATTAGCCCGATCACTATGATAATGCGGACAAAAGAGTGCAATGTGCTTGCAAATGTCCCCAACTCACTCGGGGTCACCTGGAATGAAAGTGGCACCGACAAGGCCACCAATAGAGACAAGACCCATGATCGCCGCTCGTTCCCTTAATTGAATACGTGCCAGCAAAAAGCAAAGAAAGTGCAAACCAAAGAAAGTGCAATGGAACAAAAATTTTGGACTCCAAATGTTTTAGTCTTTCTGGTCTTAATTAGACCTTTAGATGCAGTTCTGTCTCACAGTGATGTGAATTTTACATTTCTTGGTTGCAGTGAGAGCGTGGGTCGGGCTTGTACGGTTTTGCTCTCCAAGAATTCGTAATTCCAATTTGTGAAGTATTCTACGTACTACTGGCTGTTGGCGCCACGAGCAAACACACACACACACACACACGTCTTATCTTGTGTTGCTTCATGTCCTCTTTCCCGAATCAAAGGCATCAACATTGACATTGTGTAGTCCAGACTCGATACAAATGCATTCCTCCATGTTGCTAGTCAATAACCATAAGCTAAGTACCTTGATCAAGAAATCCTCATCATCGTGGTGCCCACGGCCATTCGATTGCACACGCGTCCACCGTGGTCAGATGAAGTCTAAAAACAAGGCATCGTGATCTTTTTGGGCGGTCCATGCCTTTTTTCTCTCGAAATTTCACCGATCCATTGATAATCATCCATGATAGTGCAAATAATCCAAAAGTAATAAAGATTATATATTGTTAGGCAGCTACTCACATCTTAGCACCGGTGGTGAGATAGGACCCTGGAATGGTAGATCTTTCACCATGCTAGCAGATAAGTGAAGGGTTGCGGTGGTGGGGACAAGCTATTCGTCCGCATGCAGAAGATCAACGACTGAAACATGGCCACCGACTCTAGTGACGATCTGAATGGCTGCCCTAGGATCAAAACCTAGCATGCGGATGAAAATACGATCTAGATGACTGCCCTTTGATCTAAAGGGTGAGGCGGGAGGATTCGAACGGTGGCAGCCAGATCCTTGGCATGCGGGGCAACCATGTCGCCACCGGAGCCGGGCAGTATCAAAGATGGACGTCGTAAACGGTGGCTGCGAAGTGCTGCTCGTGTCGAGCGGCGACGTGCGAATGACTACTCACGATCGTCTTTGGGTACATGGGAATGGCAGTGCCAAGTGGCGACATGCGAATGGCTGCTCGTGATCGTCTTCAGGTACGTGGGAATTGCAATGCCAAGCGATGACCCGAAGGCAAATATGCAAATATAATTAGTACGCTTAGATTGATTTGATCCCACAATGGGATTATATAGTACAAGAAGGCTTAGTTGTCAAGGCAAATTTATTACAATTTAGGTAGGATCCTTCTTGAGTCGGTTTGCCTAGACGTGCTCTACACATACACGTCTAACACCCCCCCCCCCCTCCCGCAGTCGGAGCGGAAAAAATGCGGACGTTCAGGCTGGAGCGAAACTCAGTGAAAATAGTCTATGGCAACCCTTTGGTGAAGATATCAGCATACTGTGAAAATGTAGGAACGTGAAGAACACAAACATCTCCAAAAACAACTCGCTCTCGAACAAAATGAAGATCAATCTCCACATGCTTAGTACTTGATGTTGAATTGGGTTCGTCGAGAGATAGACGACGGAGATGTTGTGGCAATAGGCCATAGTGGCTCGCCGAAGTGGGCGGCGGAGCTCGGACAGAACAACATCGTTGGCGACACCATAATATTCTGCCTCCGCACTCGATCGGGAGACGGTTTGCTGCCACTTAGAGGACGAAGAGATCATATTATCACTGAGAAAAACGCCATAGCCAGAAGTGGACTTGAGTGTGTCATGGCAGCCAACTCAATCAACATCAGTATATGCAGTAAGTGATGTTGGTGATGATCCATGGAGTTGCAGGCCATACTCAATGGTATCGCGAACATACCGTAGAATATGCTTGACCGCGTTGAGATGCGGCTCACTAGGATCATGCATGTATAGGCAGACCTGCTGCACGGCGTAGGCGACATCCGGTCGTGTGAATGTCATGTACTGGAGAGCACCCACTAGGCTCCGATAGGTGGACGAGTCAGCAACAGAGGCGCCAGTAGCACCAAGCTTTGATTGTGTGTCAACAAGAGTGGAGCAAGGGTTGCACTTGCTCATACCTGCACGAGGACATCGAGGATGTACTGTCGTTGGGAGAGGAACATGCCACTAGAGGATCTTGTAACAACAACACCGAGAAAGTAGTGTAAAGCGCCAAGATCCTTGAGGGAGAACTCACACTCCAGACCATGATGGTCCATCAAAGTAGCTGCTCGGATGAGGCTATCAACACAATGTCATCAACATACAACAGCAGATAGACGACCTCTATGTTGCGGGTGTAGATAAACAACGAGGGGTCCGCGCAGGAACCAATGAAGCCAAACCAAAAAAGATGGTCGGCGAAGCGGCTGTACCAAGCACGCGGCGCCTGTTTAAGCCCATAGAGAGACTTATTGAGACGACGCACATTGTCGGGCTGGGAGAAATCGACGAACCCCGACGGCTGTACACAATATACTGTCTCGGCGAGAGTACCATGTAGAAACACATTATTAATGCCGATGATGAACCTGACATCCTTATACGAAGGCAATGGAGAAAATGGTTCGAACAGTTGCCGGCTTGATGATCGGGCTGAAAGTTTCACCATACTCATATACATGGGCTTGGATTCGAGCTTCGGTGGGCTACCCTCGCATACCCTCTCTACTCTGGTCGAAGACCAGGATACCCCTTCGCCTTTTACAATCTTTCAAGGGTGGGGTGTCTAGTGAAGAACACGCCTTTTATTAAATGGATATATATTGAAGTGAAAATGGTAGTTGCTATTCTGTACCAATGTGTCCTTTGTGATATTAGACCATGGGATGATTTTACCTTGAAACATTTAATACGCTCACCAAAATTTCCTCATATAAGCATGACACTATGATACGCCCTTATAAAAGATGCCTATATACGCATAGTAATGGTATATAGTAGCACCCACACTAAGACAACCGTAGTTAAACAAGCATGTAAGAAAGAAGATGATATGCTGCGGTTAGAATGGATTGGGTCTGCTGGTGCAGTACGTTAGGAATATGAGGTTCACGGAAATGCATCTTCTACCACAACGAGTCTGCTTGTTGTCGTGGGTCTTATGAAAATAGTAAGAAGTGCACAACCAGCGAAAGCCACGAAAGATCTATTACAGGTCGTACACGATCAGCCAGCCGATTGTGAAGGATGCATTGTGAAGGATCATGCGCTGGGCCATGAGGGCTTATCGCGCCCGTTCCCATGATGTGCTGAAAGTTGCGCCGTCGAGATCCCGGTCTTGCGACGAGTGCTTTAGGCCACACACTATAACTCCCAGTCGTGTCTTCAGGCTGCGCCGGCGAGCTGCATGCACGCGGTGCAGAGAATGTCGGAGGAGAAGGGGGGCGCCGGGGAGGGAGGCTGCGCTGTTGAACTCCATGCCGTTCGCGATTTTTGAGGAGCCCTGCAGTGGAGGGAACGCCGCAGAGATGACCGGCCGAGAAAGAGATAGATGGAGTCATGAAGATGATGCATATCATATATGGGTCCTCAATGTCAACGGGAGAACTCTCAAGCCACGTAATAGGATCCCTGTTAAACTACCTAAAGGCACAAATAGACCGGGAAGGAAGAGTTTAGGGTGGTGATTTCTGAGATTAGAAATATGGGGTTTGATTCGACACCCCTACAAATTCAAAGTTATTTCAGACTTTACTCAAAAGAAAAGCCTCACTACCTATGCATGTTCATACATCATCCTTCCTTCGAGGAGGCCGAGGAGGCCACTGATAAGTAGTCCGCCACCTGCAAATCAGATATGCTTCGGATCCTCTGCTACCCCTGTTTGTTCGTTCACCGACCAGGGCACGAGGGCTTACTGAAGCAAAGCAGAGAAAAAGATAGTCTATTTGACATTAGATTGTTTTTATTTACGACAACAGTCGAAAAATAGATCGACAAAATTGCTGCCCACCTCCCTAGATTTACTTTATTAATTCTGAACGGAAAAACTGGACGACTAAAAAAAGCGGGAATTTTACTAGGCTTTTAATTCGTGTGCCAAAAAAGTAAAGATGAAAAAATAAACCAAATACGAAAATAAAGAGTAGCCCTTCTTTTCTAGGGCCTAATGAAAACCAGAAACTTGGTCTTGCAGTCTGCACCTATACCGTACCTGCAAAAAAAAAGAACTAAAACGAAGAGAGAAATAGTCCTTACCTCCCCTCCCCCAAAAAATTAAATAAGAACATTTCCCAAATATTAACAGCAGATTTGCTGTTTTAACATGCTAAGAAAATGGAAAGAAAATCAGCCTCTACATTCTTGTCTGTCTTCATCATTCTACCGATGCTCCTCTAGCTCGTTGACCTCATCCCCTCCATGTCTTACCTGCTTGACACTTGTCTCTGCAGGAGGGCGTGTTGCCCTTGAAGGGGAGAGGGGTTGTGACCTCACCGCTCCGGATCTGGGTGGATGTCGGGGAATAGTAGGAGGCCGCGCCACGCTCCGTGTCGGTCGGTCGATGCTGAAGTGGGGCGCTCGGGTCGGGGCCGAGGTAGAGAAGAGGATGCCGCTGCGGCGCTCGAGGTTGGTAGGTTGGTGTCGAGGCCAGGGTAGAGGTGGTCGCTGCCGTGACCAGGCAGGGCACAATCTTCCTTGAAGCTCGCCTTCGCTTCCTCTCATGGGCAGTGGCTAGGTTTTTGAGGCTCGGGAGTGGGACTGCGCGAGGGAAGAGGAGAAAGGACCGACCTTGCCGCTCTCTCCATAGCCAAGCAAGGGTAGTAAGGGCTCCAACCATACCCCGCGTGCCTTCTACCCGGGGACGAAGGGCAGGCCCCACAGTCACCGGAAGAGAATGAGAGGTGGAATGACAATTTCGCCCCTAGTCATCCAACGAAAACACAAGATAACCATCTTGTCTCTCCCCTCTCCATTTCAGCTCACACAAAGTGACACCCTCACTGACGAGTATCTCATGTAAGATGCAAGACTTTAAATCAATGATTGAAACTGGACTCAATACTGGGCTGAGTAGAAAAGGCGATCCAAACATGAGCCAAAAGCCAAACTATTCATAAAAAAATCCATGGAGAGTACGTGTAAAGCTACTTCCTCCGATCCATATTATTTTCTAGATACATCTATTTTAACGAAAAAATAATATGGATCATAGTTCTAGATACATTCATTTTAGCGATGAATAATATGGATCGGATGGAGTACTTCTATGGATTACCAGGGTCAAAAGCCAAATTGTTCAGCTAAAAAAAGCCAAATTGTTAGAGCTCCAACCAACCCGGCCATTGATGCTTTCACACTTGCATTCTTTCGGTAATTATTTAATCTTTAGACTAACCACAATGGAAGTATCATAAGTAGTATCATGCATGCCATGGTTGCAAAAATCTGATGTAGCATTATAATTAATGAGGAAAGAAATAAGAATGATTTCATAGGTAGATATTGTATGATATCACATAAAACTAAAAAAAGTGAAATTATATCATGTACATACATTATTTGCATTGAGATTCTGCAAAAAAATATTAAATATGAAAAAATTATGATACCGCATCATGATACTATGCATTGTAGGGATGGTATCATAAGCTAGTAATGTATGTTGTTTCCCCACCGTGACTAGTTCTTATGTCCCTCGGTGGCATTGTCATGATTTTAGTCCGTGAATGGAATATCAATCTGCCAAGTGGCATATCGATCATACAATTGACCAGCCGTGCAGGTGCACAGGCACTGGACACCGGTCCGAAGCTGGTTTGATCGAAGGGTGCCTCGGCCCAGCCTGAACAATACGGTCATCTTCCCGTGCGTAGAGAAAAAAATGACGGAAGCAGACATCTCGGGCACCCTTCCCATGGGATCCTCCTCGCCTTCCCCGTCTCCGCCGCCGGCGCCGCCGAAGTCGTCCGCTCCTTCCCGTGGCGCCTCCAATGCCAGCCTGCGCTGGCAAATCCTCCGCCGCGCACTGCTCGCTCGCTCCGCCGCCTCCCGCGCATCAGGTCTTGCCGATTCCATTCCCTTTTCTCACCACCTCAATCAGCTGTTTATACTCGATTCGTTTAGTTTAGCGTCCTCCTCCGCTCGATCTGCCGCCATAGGGGTAGGGGGTAGCGCATCCTGTCGTCCTATCTCTACTCGTTGTGTCATATGAGACCTCGACAACTCATAGCACCGATATTTGTGGATCAGAAAGACTCTAGCCGGAACTCTTGATTTACAGTCTTGTTAATGTTAGGGACCATTGGCATTTACATGCTGTACCGGCTTGCATTTCACCAGATCGAGAGTATACATATTCAAAATGGTTGCTGTAAACGCCTTATGCTGTTCCAGCTATGGAACCTATAAATACTCAAGTAGTAATAGAAATTGATTGTCCCTCGCATCACCTATAGCATTCAATCAAATGTATCTCTCCTTTATTTTGTCAGATGCATCATCATGGTGTGACCATTTAACTGAAGAACATGAGTGTACGGACTTGCGAATTTCTTTTGTACACACACCTTTATATATAGGATACACTGCCTTCTTCCTTGTTCCATATACATCCTTCTTCCACAACCACCTACTCTTGTCTCTTCCTTCCCAACATGTTCTGTGGACAATACATGTATTTGGAAAGGCGTGCGGAATGGGTGGCATCCAGAAATAAATCGTTCGCTACAGGAATGAAAATGGTACTTGTGGCTCTAACTTTGGATTAGTGAATGCCTAATAAAGGAAAGAAGAAGAATCGACTTTGTTCCGCTGGCTACAAAATCAAACCGCAGTTCTCTGAGGCACTCAGGAATAGGGTTACAAGTAACGCCAAGTTTGCAGTGCACTTCAAGCAAACCTGGTACACCCAACATCAGCGCACTGGCTGGTTCTAGTTAAATTTTGTAGACTATGAAAACCCTTGGTATGTATATGACCAAGTTTGTCGAGAAAGACCTCATGATTCCTCGAGAGAAAGCATTCAGATTTCATTCAGGAGATGAGCAAACTTCGACCGATCTTCCACTGTGCCTTGCAATGTAGTGAGCACCACTTGGCATTCAGCACAAACAGTAATTGGCATCTTTGTCATAACTAAAACGAATCCCCAACCAACCTTGGGGCGCTGCTAAATGGCATACAGATTGGGATCATCATTTTTTTTTTTTTGAAATGGGGATCACCATAGAATTGACCAGCCGTGGCAGGTGCACATCGGTCCCAAACTCCCAAAGCTTGATAGAACCATGTACGTGTGGCTCGGGCCAGCCTAAAGAATACGACCAGTTCCGTGCGTCGTATCAGTGCCTCGCATGGAAAAAGAAATGGAAGCAGACATCTCGGGCACCCTCCCCATGGGTTCCTCCTTGCCTTCCCGTCGCCAGCGCCGGCCACAGCGCGCGATCGTCTGCTCCTGCCTATGGCGCCTCCAATGCCAGCCTGAGGTGGCAAATCCTCTGCCGCGCACTGCTCGCTCCTCGTACTCCCGTGCATCAGGTCCTGCCGATTTCTTTCCCTTTTCTCACGCCCAGAGCAGCTTTTTATACTCGATTCGTGTAGTTTAGCGTCCAGTTCTGTTCAATCTGCCGCCTTCAGCGATTGAAATTCCAAAAGACGAGATAACTTACGTGTGAGACCTGGTACCACTGATATTTGTGGAGCAGGAAGAGTGTAGCTGGAACTCTTAAGTTACTAATCTTGTATTTTAGCGGTACTTTGGTTATTTATGCTCTACCGACTTGCATTTCACCAGATCGGGATGCTCATGTTCAGCGTATGCCTTTCCAGCTTTGAATTTTTGTGCCTGCAAATTTTACATTCAAGCAAAATGGCTAACACAAAACTCACTGTGGCACATGCCAGTTCCTTGTATAGCTGAGTACTTTCTGAAATAAAACTGTGGTGGAAGCCCAGAGTGTATGAACAGGAACCTAAGTTTGCACTACTGGGGACTTGTACTGAGCAGGTGGTATTGTACATCTACTCTGCTAACTAAGTGAGCTAGGCACATTCCCCTTTTTCCTGAGTACTACTTGATTCAAATAAATGAGTCTATCTTGATTTGGAGCATGAAGTCTTATTTGATTGAGATAGAAATGGGGTTCTTGCTTCAAAATTATGTACTATCATAACTATTATTGTGCAGAGCAATTATTCTGCTCACTGCTTAACCTTCGCAATAAACACTACTGTAAAATTGTGAATGCACACTTAGCTGGTCTCTGAACCGGTGGATGACGGGTGACAGGTGACGACACAACACACCCTTGAGATTAGCACTTAATTTCTCCTCAAAATAGTATTAATGTATGTGCCAAATAAACTTTGTATCATCGCTCCAATTCATGTTAGTGGTTTTGGATAGTTTAAATGTTCACAATCCGAAAGTTACTTAGATAAATACTAGATTTAAGGATTCAAATAGTAAACACGGACACAGATCATACATGTGAAAGAAGATTATTAGGAAGGATACGAACAGTGATATACAAATTAGTGAAATTGCATAGGAGTGACAATATTGTACTTTAGATTGGCACACTAAATTGTATCTTTGTCTCCATTATTGAAGTGTTCAAGTGGTGGGAGAGGGGTCGGATGAATCAGCAGGGAAGAGGCAGCGCACTAATCTCTTTGACAAAATTGCTGATCCTAAGACCAATCAAGAGGGGCAAGTGTCGAGCTCCGTCTTTGACAGATTACAAGATCCATCGGCGGACCCTGCGAGGCGGGGCCGCTGGGAGCAATGAATCTCCTAGGCCTAAACTGCCGCGGACCGGGGTTGGACGCGGCGGTAGGCAAACTACGGGACCTGGTTAGGGTCTACAACCCAGCGGTGGTTTTCTTAAGCGAAACAAAGAAGAAGAAGGAAGCCATGGACCGATTAAAATGGAGCTTGGGATTTCGCCATGGTGTCTCTGTTGATTGCAGGGGAAAGAGTGGTGGCCTAGCTTTGCTTTGGAGGGATGGGATTGAAGTTTCGGTTCGACCTTGGTGTCAATACTATATCGATGCGTCGGTGATCTCTCCTCTCAGCCGCCACCCTAACCCTAGCCGCCTGCAGTTCATCCTCCTCCATAGATTGGTTCCCCCTCCTCCGGTCGGCTTCGCCGGCGTCAGGAGGAGTGGGGAACCCGATCTATGCGTGGAGTTTCAAATAAAAGTATTGTTTTCATTAGATTATGTTAGGATTTTGGTAGCCGTCTTCTTGTTGGTTTCCCCTCAATGAAGATGACATCGTACGCTAATAAGTGATCTTCGGCCTTTCGTTCGGCGACGAGATCTTCTTCCCGGCGTCAATGGTGGTTTTGAACAATCACAATTTTCTAGGTATGGGTCTTCGGATCTTGCTTCGCCAGATCGATTTTGGATCTTTTGTCGTTGTTTTCGCGAGGAGGATTATCCTCGCAGTTTTTGTCCCGGCTGCTACATCCTCGACAATGGTGATTCGTACTATCGGCTCTCCATCGACGACGACAACGCTAGTTGGTTATTATTCCACGATATCCTGGTGTTGGTACTCTTGCCGATGTTGTATGAGCTGCTTTAATGGTTGCGTGCGTGCACGCGGCCTTGGCATTGCGGCTCAAAAAATAATGGGAGAACTTTCGTCGGTATCTACAGGTCTATGGTTCGTTATCTATTTTTGGCTGTCTTCAGAAGAGTACAAGATTGTGTTCTGGAAGAAGAAAGAAATTGAAGACCTCGAAGATTTATTACTATCTTTTAGACTTTATTTTGTAATCGTTGGAGTCAGTTCATGTATCTCTACCATGAACTATTTATTAATGAATATATGTGGTATTGATTGTCAAAAAAATACTATATCGATGCGTCGATCAAGATGGGAGACACCATTTTCAGATTCAATGGAATCTATGGTGAACCGAGGACTAAGCTGAGACAGAAGACGTGGGAGGCATTGCGCTACCTTCGACGACAAGAATTCCCTTGGCTCTGCGCAGGGGATTTCAATGAAATAGTGCGACAAGAGGAACAAATGGGAGGGAACAGGAGGTATGCTACACAGATGGAGCATTTCAGAGACTGCCTATCCGACTGCGGATTGGCTGACCTCGGTTTTTCTGGATACGCCTATACATGGAATAACCGGCGGGAGGGAGGAGAGAATGTGCAAGCAAGATTGGATCGAGCCACGTGCACAAATAGCTTTGCTCAGCTCTTCCCTGCTACTACTACTACTACTACGGTGGAGCATGTGATAACTGAAGAATCTGATCACCTTGCACTGCTCATTAAAGTGATGGACAAGGCTCCAGGTCGCTGATACGTCCAAAACGTATCTACTTTCCCGAACACTTTTGCTATTGTTTGGCCTCTAATTTGTGTATTTTGGATGCAACTAACACGGACTAACGCTGTTTTCAGCAGAACTGCTCTGGTGTCTCGTTTTTGTGCAGAAATCCAACTTTCGGGAAAAACCTCGGAATTTATGCAGAAGGCCCTATTTTCCCAGGAAACTAACGGAGCCCGAAGGGCAATTTATTAATATGAGTAGCATGTCATGGATGTTTGCTTGCATTGTTTTATTCATAAGTAAGTATGGCATTGTGGTATCCTCCTCTGAATAATTTATTTATATTGACTTGGCACATGCTCACGCATGCATATGACTGAACAAGAGTCAATTAAGCCTCAATGATTTACATTGCTTCGAGTTACGGTATCACTTTTATGCCTCGATTAATTTATTTTGCCGCAAGCATGATTATGACGATTCTTGCTCTCTTGATTTGTCGCTCCCTAGTCTTTTGCTAGCCTTCACTTGTACTCGAGCGGGAACGCTGCTCGTGCCTCCAAACACATGAAAACCAAGTTATTCCGAGTGTCCACCATAAATACCTATGCATGGCATTTCAAACCATTCCAAGTAAATTCTCATGCGCTACCTTTAAAATCTTCAAAATGCTTCTTAATTTGTGTTAATGTTTCATAGCTCATGAGGAAGTATGTGGTGTTTAGCTTTCAACCTTGTCATTTACTTTTGACGGACTCTCATATGGAATAGTGGCACATCCGCTTATCCAATAATTTTGCAAAAAGAGCTGGCAATGGGATTCCCGAGTCCCGAATTAATTAAACTTAAATAGACACTCCTCCATGGTTTGTGATTGTTGGACGGCACCCGAAGGATTCGGTTAGCCATGGCTTGTGTAAGCAAAGGTTGGGGGAGTGTCATCATCATAATAAAACTAAAATAAAAAGGCACTCCTTCATGGTATGAGATTGTTGGCGAGGCACCGAGGATTCGGTTAGCCACGGTTTGTGCAAGAAAGGTTGGAGGGAGTGCCAAATAAATATGCAATAATTCATGGGAGCCGCTCTTGAAAGTCCGGTTGGCGAGGTAGTTAGTGTACCCATTACCATTCGTTGACAACAACAAACACCTCTCAAAATAATTTTACTCCTGATTTATAAAAATGAAAAGCTCTAGCGCATGTTAATCCTGCTTCCTCTGCGAAGGGTCAATCTTTTACTTTTATGTTGTGTCTCCATCCTTTCTTTGAGTACTATCTTGAGAGCACAACTGTCATTCTTAGTATAATATGCTTGTCTCAAAATATGATTGATTGTGGTATAACCTTGATGCTTTTATCTTTGACAATCACTACTTCTAGTCTTTCTATGAACTCCGGAGGTGCCCGGGCATTTATGTTTTGCCAATCAAATACGAGCAAGCGAGATACCACTTTATCATACTCTCTTATGAACATTGCAATCCTGCTTATATACATGATTCATGATGCTTATTATTAATTGTTGGTACCTCTTTATGATTGATATAGGCTGTTAGATGATCTTATTTGCATGTACCTTATTATGAGCTGCTCAAGTATTAGCCATATCATGAGAATATATACATCATATGAGCAAATGTGTTCGTGAAAGTTCTTTTATCGCTCGGTTGTTAGCCGAATTGCTTGAGGACAAGCAATAAACTAAGCTTGGGGGAGTTGATACGTCCAAAACGTATCTACTTTCCCGAACACTTTTGCTATTGTTTGGCCTCTAATTTGTGTATTTTGGATGCAACTAACACGGACTAACGTCTGTTTTCGGCGGAAGCTGCTCTGGTGTCTCGTTTTTGTGCGAGAAATCCAACTTTCGGGAAAAACCTCGGAATTTATGCGAAGGCCCTATTTTCCCAGGAAACTAACGGAGCCAGAAGGGCAATTGAGGTGGAGGCCCGAGGGCCCCACACCAACTGGCGGCGCGGCCCAGGGGGGGCCCGCGCGGCCATGTGGTGTGGCCCCCTCGGCCGGCCTCCGACGCCCCCTTCGGACTACTTATTCGCCTCGACCTAAAAACGCACGGAGAGAAGTCGAAGTCGCCAGAAACCCTCCAGAACGCCGCCACATCGCGAAACTCCGTCGCGGGAGCCGGAAGTCTGCGTTGCGGCACTCCGCCGGGACGGGGAGTGGAGGAGATCATCACCGCCATCACCGCCAACGCCTCTCCATCAACCGACAATGTTTCCCCCATCCATGTGTGAGTAATTCCCCGCTGTAGGCCGAAGGGGATGGTAGGGATTGGATGAGATTGGTCATGTAATAGCATAAGATTGTTAGGGCATAGTGCCTAGTGTCCAGTAGATGGTACTTTTATGATATTGTTGCAACTTGTTATGCTTAATGCTTGTCACTAGGGCCCGAGTGCCATGATCTCAGATCCGAACATGTTATTGTTTCATGAAGATATTCGTTGTTTATGATCTTACACTGCAAGTTGTATACACATGTCGTTGTCCGGAACCAATGGCCCCGAAGTGACAAAAATCGGGACAACCGGAGGAATGGCGGTGACGTGAGGATCACATGTGTTCACGGAGTGTTAATGCTTTGCTCCGGTACTCTATTAAAAGGAGTACCTTAATATCCGATAGTTTCCCTTGAGGCCGGCTTGCCACTCGACTGGTAGGACAAAAGATGTTGTGCAAGTTTCTCATTGCGAGCACGTACGACTATAATTGGAACACATGCCTATTGATTGATTAGTACTTGGATACCGTTTTATTATTATCTGCAAATGCCCTGCTATGATTGTTACATGAGTTTATCTCATCCATGCAACGCCCGTCATCCGTCCCCGTGCCTACAGTATTTTAATCCTGCTCGTTTACTAAAATCACTACTTGCTTGTCTTTGTTACTCTGCTGCTTTGTTATTTCACTACGCTACTTGCTATAAAGCTGTTACTACTGATAAACTCTTGCGAGCAAGTCTGTTTCCAGTGCAGCTGAATTGACAACTCCGTTGTTAAGGCTTTCAAGTATTCTTTGTCTCCCCTTGTGTCGAATCAATAAATTGGGTAATACTTCCCTCGAAGGCTGTTGCGATCCCCTATACTTGTGGGTCATCAAGACTATTTTACGGCGCCGTTGCCGGGGAGCATAGCTTTATTTGGAAGTTCACTTGGATTAATATTGTTCGCTGCAAATTCTCCATCATGGGTAAAACTCGCGATACTAAGGTCGCCATATTACCATCCACTACAAGAAAAGGTACAACTCTGAGTACCTCTGCTGCTCTTGATTCACCATCTGTGATTGATAAACTTGTTTCACCGCCACATGCTTCGAATGCTGGTACTTCTGCTGAATCTGAAAACTCTCATAATACTGATAATATTTCTGATGTGCTTGATGATAGTGGTTCATTGGGAACTTTTCTAGATGCTTCAATTGCTAGGTCTAGACAAATTGAAAATGCTGAAACTCCTGATGTTACTACACCTGTTAATTCACCTGAACTTGAATACTCTAGTGATGATCTTGATGAAGATTATGTGGAACTTGATGATGATTTTATTGAAAAATGCCATGCTACTACTGATGCAAGAAAAATTAAAAAGTTGCTTGCGAGAACATACTTGTTAGATATAAAGCTGTCTCCTGATCCTAAATTTGCCACATCTCCTATAAACATTAAGGATAAAGATTATGATTTTTCTCTTGATCTATCTCATATAGCTATTGTTGAGAAAACACCCTTTTGTGGTGCTGAAAAAGAAAGTCTTGTTGAACACATGGTAGAGTTATCTACTTTGAGTAGCTTGTTTTACGATGATGTTAAGAAGCGTACTTACTTTGTTGCTAAAATCTTTCCATTCTCATTAAAGGATGACGCTAAAACTTGGTATAATAGTTTGCCACCTGGTTCTATTAAAAGTCCAAAAGAATTGCTTGTTGTTTTCTTTCGGAAATACTTTCCTGCTAGTGCTCAACATGCTTGCTTTGCGAGAGAGTTTATAATTTTGATCAAGGAGATGAAGAGAAATTGCACGAGGCTTGGGCGAGATTTTGCTCTCTTATTAGAGCTCTGCACGACCATGATTTAGAAAAGCATGATTTACTTGATATATTTTATAGTGGACTAACCATTGAGTCTAGGGCATACCTGGATAGTTGTGCTTGGTTGTGTTTTCGGGAAAAGAACTCCGGACGACGATCTGAAGAATTATTGGCTAAAATAGGCCGGGATTATGATGATTGGAATACACACGAACCAACTCCAACGCCAATAGTGAAGAAGAGGGGTTTAATTAAATTGAATGATGAAGATATGAGGGAAGCCAAGAAGTCTCTCAAGGAGAAAGGTATTAAATCCGAAGATGTGAAGAATCTACCTCCAATAGAAGATATATGTGAGATAATTCCCCCTTCATCCATGATTGAGGTAAATTCCCTTCAACGCTTTACTAGGGAAGATATTCAGTATTCAAAACCTCTGCGCAATGCTTAGATGAGTTTGATAATTATATTGTTAAGCAAGAAAATTTTAATATGAGGGTAGAGAATCATTTAATGGAAAATTCTCAAGCTATTAGTCAATTGCATGATATTGTGGAGAGAACCTCCAATGATGTTAAGATGCTTGTTAAACATTTTCATATGATTCAAACTCAAATTGATCAACTCACTAAAGTGCAAAATGACTTGTTAGGAAATAATGCTAAAGAAAAACATGCTTATGAAGTAACAACTAGAGGTGGTGTCTCTACCCAGGATCCTCTATATCTGAAGGGCATCCCAAAAGAATTGAACAAGATTCTCAACGCATTGAACCTAGAGCTCATTCTAAGAAAAAGAAAAAGAAATATAAGAATGTTGTAGAATCCTACTGAACCTGCTAATGATCCTAATAGTATTTCTATTTCGATGCTTGAAACTGAAAGTGGTAATGAACATGATAATAGTGAAGATAGTGATAAGAATGATACTCACGATAAAGAGGAGGTTGAAAAAGAACCTGAAAAGCATGATAAAAATAAAAAGTATACTAAAGAAGATTTTATTGCTGAGAAACATGGTAATGAAAGAGAACCTTGGGTGCAAAAGCCAATGCCTTTTCCTGCTAAGAAACTAAAATCAAAGGAAGAAGAACACTATAATAAATTCTGTGATTGGATGAAACCTTTATTCTTGCAAATTCCTTTGGCTGATGCTATTAAATTGCCTCCTTATTCAAAGTATATGAAAGATATTGTTACTAACAAAAGGAAAATCCCCAATGAGGAAATTTCCACTATGCTTGCTAATTACTCTTTCAATGGCAAAGTTCCAAAGAAGTTGGGCGACCCGGGTATACCTACTATTCCTTGTTCTATTAAGAATAATTATGTTAGAAGCTGCTCTATGTGACTTGGGAGCCGGTGTTAGTGTTATGCCCTTTTCTCTTTATAAGAGACTTTACTTAGATAAGTTGATACCTACTGATATATCTTTGCAAATGGCTGATAAATCTACTGCTATTCCTGTTGGTATACGTGAGAATGTCCCTGTTCAAGTTACTACTAACTGCTTGATATTAACTGATTTTGTTGTGTTGGAAATGCCTGAAGATGATAATATGTCCATTATTTTTGGGAGACCTTTTCTTAACACCGCAGGGGCTGTTATTGATTGCAATAAAGGAAAGGTTACTTTCAATGTTGATGATAAGGAACACACCGTCTATTTCCCCAAGAGGATTGAAAAAGCGTGCGGAGTTAATACTATTTCTCATGTGAGAACTATCAAAGTGGGAACCATCGATTGTCCTATATATGAGCCTAGAGAAGAATATCAAACTCTTGTGATTGGATCCATATCAATACAATTCAAGGTAACATGATTGATTTGAGGTTTATTTCTTCATATGCTATGTAAAATTTATTTGGTGGCAAGACTTGATCAACCTTGTTAACAAATACCTTTTATATGCATAGAGGAGGTAAACAACATCTCTTTCTTTCTCCACTTGATTTAGTTGCTGTGTAGCACTTTTAATTTGCAAAGTTTCTTAGTTGATTTGAGATTTCAAAAATTTCCTGGCCATTAATAATAAACTTAATACCCGGAAAATGTGCACTTTTCAAAGTTTTCAAAAATTCGCGAAAATTATACCGTTGGTCCTATTTTTCGACGAGGCACTGGGAGCACCGAGAGGATGACTGTGGGGCACCGAGAGGGCGCCAAACCACAGGCCGGCGCGGCCAAGGAGGTGGCCGCGCCACCATGTGGTGTGGGCCCCTCCTTGCCCCACTTTGCCATCTCTTCCTCCCGGCACCTTCTCTCTCCCGAAAAAACTCGTACCAAGTTCATCTCACTCGCGTTTTTGCTCCGAGGCTCCAGATTTCTCGATCTCTTTGCTCAGCCTAGATTTACTGTCCGAAATTTGGCACATTTGCTCTTCGGTATGTGACTCCTCCACCCATCCAAGTAGAATTTCGTTTGGTTGAGTATATCTTGAATATTTTGCTTGCTTGTAGGTAACATGTTTAGTGAGCTTGCATGCTTGTTCTAAGTGGTAGAAACTAGTTTTGATGCATGATTGGTACTCTAGCAAGTTCCTATAGTAGTCTCCCTCAATTATATGTCACCAAATCAAGTTTTATATTGTTTGTTGAAAATTTCAGAAAATGAAGAAGTTCAAATTTGGAGAGTTGTTCAAGAAGGGGACAACCAGCATCGGGAGGCCTTCTAGGGCCGCCACCCGGATTAGGCAATCATACAATGAAGACATCCTCGCGCCTAGCTTCGCGCCTGAAGAGGACAACGGTCCTCCTAATGCTTCTACTTTTCCATGCTATGATTTTCTAAAGAATGCAGGGATGCTGGAGGATTTCTTGACCCTTGTCAACAGGGCAGGGTTAACTACCTATATGGGAGATGAAAGGGAGCGATATTATATGCTCACAAAAATTTTCGTCGAGAGTTTCCGGTTTGACAATAAACAATATGAGCCAACGGTTGCATTCAGGATTTATGGTAATCCTGTTACTATGCAATTGAAGGATTTTTGTCTTGCTTTGGATATTGACCCTGCAGGTACAGCAAGTAGGATTGATGACAACCCTCGGGACTTGTTGGAGCTCTACCGAGGGATCACCAATGACGATTGTCGCACCATTCAGCGGGGCAAGATAAGGAACATTCAACTCCCCGCAATTAAATATTTTGCATACTACATTGCTACTAGCATTCTTGGTAGGGAGAACACTAGTAATATTTCCAGCTACCATCTTGCTTTCTTGAACATTGCACTTACTTGGTCAAACATCCTATCACCTTGGTGCTCTTATTGCTCGCCGCTTGTCTACCGGGGGACCTATTTTTGGAGGAACTATTGCACTGCGTGTTTTAACATATCTAGATCTCCCTATTGATCCTAATGATGTGCCATTGGCCCCTAGGAGACTTGATATTGCTGCCATGAAGAGTCATCATTTTGTTACCACTGAGTCTACTTTGGATAATATGGCCTATAGAATGTTGTTTGCTTGACGGGGATGAGAAAGAAATCCCTCTTCCCCAGCCGAGGCTTGTTTGATATTGACGAGGCAACCATGGTCGCGCACTAAGGAGGAGGTGGAAGAACATATGAAGATACAAGAGTTCCACCAGCAACATGACTCCGAGGACGTCGGGACCTCCTACGACCACACCGGCACATATCCGGGTGCTTCTTCTAGCACATACCCGAATACGACCCATCTTCATATTACGGAGATACTACTTCATGGGATCGATGGGATTGAACTCCACTTAGGCCAAAAGCCTAAGCTTGGGGGAGGTATACCGGCATCACTCATTCTTTGCATATTATGGTTGCTGGATACTTGCACATACTTGCTTTGTTCGTTTGAGTGGTTTTCTAATGAGAGGAAGATGATATTTGGGGAAGTGCTGCCTGAAAACAGATTCTGGGCTGTTACCGTAAAAATTCGTGCGCACAGCCAGAACGTTATTTTGAGTTGAAAATTTTTGTGCAGGTTCCCCAGGTTGTTATCTAACTTTCATTAGTTGAACACTTTTTGAACTGAGCAACGTAAGATTTTTGTAAAAATCGATTTCTGTACTGCTGTCAAGTTTTGGCAGATTTCTGCCATTTCGTTTTTCTGTGTTTCTTTTAGTTTGCTATTTCTTGTTTTCACTTTGTTTCTTTCCCAAAACATAAAAAGACCAAAAATATTTCTGTTGTTTCTCTTCACCATTTGTTTATCTTGGTTTCTTGCATTTGTTTCACTTTATTTGCTATTGCTAGTTTGCTATAAGAAAACCCAAAAAGATTTTGCTTTGTTTGCTTGTTTCCTTTTGTTCTTATTCTCAAATTCGAAAACACCAAAAATATTTGCTGTTCTTCTTTGGTTTGTAAAGTTCTTTATGAGTTCAATGGTCTTCGGTGGCTGGAGCGTGGTTTTCATTTCATATTATCCAAGCTACACAAGTGAAAAGGCAATAATGACGATCTACGACAATCTGATTGTGGTGAGAGGCTGGTATGAACTCTATTTGTTTTCATTTTTGTACATATACTCATCCATGTGAGCATGCTTAGTTGGTTCATGTGAGGTATATGTTATCTAAGAAAGTCTAGTAGTTCATGATCTCTCATGTTTAGCTCCAATTTATTAATATGAGTAGCATGTCATGGATGTTTGCTTGCATTGTTTTATTCATAAGTAAGTATGGCATTGTGGTATCCTCCTCTGAATAATTTATTTATATTGACTTGGCACATGCTCACGCATGCATATGACTGAACAAGAGTCAATTAAGCCTCAATGATTTACATTGCTTGAGTTACGGTATCACTTTTATGCCTCGGTTAATTTATTTTGCCGCAAGCATGATTATGACGATTCTTGCTCTCTTGATTTGTCGCTCCCTAGTCTTTTGCTAGCCTTCACTTGTACTGAGCGGGAACGCTGCTCGTGCCTCCAAACACATGAAAACCAAGTTATTCCGAGTGTCCACCATAAATACCTATGCATGGCATTTCAAACCATTCCAAGTAAATTCTCATGCGCTACCTTTAAAATCTTCAAAATGCTTCTTAATTTGTGTTAATGTTTCATAGCTCATGAGGAAGTATGTGGTGTTTAGCTTTCAACCTTGTCATTTACTTTTGACGGACTCTCATATGGAATAGTGGCACATCCGCTTATCCAATAATTTTGCAAAAAGAGCTGGCAATGGGATTCCCGGTCCCGAATTAATTAAACTTAAATAGACACTCCTCCATGGTTTGTGATTGTTGGACGGCACCCGAAGGATTCGGTTAGCCATGGCTTGTGTAAGCAAAGGTTGGGGGAGTGTCATCATCATAATAAAACTAAAATAAAAAGGCACTCCTTCATGGTATGAGATTGTTGGCAGGCACCCGAGGATTCGGTTAGCCACGGTTTGTGCAAGAAAGGTTGGAGGGAGTGCCAAATAAATATGCAATAATTCATGGGAGCCGCTCTTGAAAGTCCGGTTGGCGAGGTAGTTAGTGTACCCATTACCATTCGTTGACAACAACAAACACCTCTCAAAATAATTTTACTCCTGATTTATAAAAATGAAAAGCTCTAGCGCATGTTAATCCCTGCTTCCCTCTGCGAAGGGTCAATCTTTTACTTTTATGTTGTGTCTCCATCCTTTCTTTGAGTACTATCTTGAGAGCACAACTGTCATTCTTAGTATAATATGCTTGTCTCAAAATATGATTGATTGTGGTATAACCTTGATGCTTTTATCTTTGACAATCACTACTTCTAGTCTTTCTATGAACTCCGGAGGTGCCCGGGCATTTATGTTTTGCCAATCAAATACAGGCAAGCGAGATACCACTTTATCATACTCTCTTATGAACATTGCAATCCTGCTTATATACATGATTCATGATGCTTATTATTAATTGTTGGTACCTCTTTATGATTGATATAGCTGTTAGATGATCTTATTTGCATGTACCTTATTATGAACTGCTCAAGTATTAGCCATATCATGAGAATATATACATCATATGAGCAAATGTGTTCGTGAAAGTTCTTTTATCGCTCAGTTGTTAACTGAATTGCTTGAGGACAAGCAATAAACTAAGCTTGGGGGGAGTTGATACGTCCAAAACGTATCTACTTTCCCGAACACTTTTGCTATTGTTTGGCCTCTAATTTGTGTATTTTGGATGCAACTAACACGGACTAACGCTGTTTTCAGCAGAAGCTGCTCCAGTGTCTCGTTTTTGTGCAGAAATCCAACTTTCGGGAAAAACCTCGGAATTTATGCGAAGGCCCTATTTTCCCAGGAAACTAACGGAGCCGAGAAGGGCAATTGAGGTGGAGGCCCGAGGGCCCCACACCACCGGCGGCGCGGCCCAGGGGGGGCCCGCGCGGCCATGTGGTGTGGCCCCCTCGGCCGGCCTCCGACGCCCCCCTTCGGACTACTTATTCGCCTCGACCTAAAAACGCACGGAGAGAAGTCGAAGTCGCCAGAAACCCTCCAGAACGCCGCCACATCGCGAAACTCCGTCGCGGGAGCCAGAAGTCTCCGTTCTGGCACTCCGCCGGGACGGGGAATTGGAGGAGATCATCACCGCCATCACCGCCAACGCCTCTCCATCAACCGAGCAATGTTTCCCCCATCCATGTGTGAGTAATTCCCCCGCTGTAGGCCGAAGGGGATGGTAGGGATTGGATGAGATTGGTCATGTAATAGCATAAGATTGTTAGGGCATAGTGCCTAGTGTCACGTAGATGGTACTTTTATGATATTGTTGCAACTTGTTATGCTTAATGCTTGTCACTAGGGCCCGAGTGCCATGATCTCAGATCTGAACATGTTATTGTTTCATGAAGATATTCGTTGTTTATGATCTTACCTGCAAGTTGTATACACATGTCGCTGTCCGGAACCAATGGCCCCGAAGTGACAAAAATCGGGACAACCGGAGGGAATGGCAGTGACGTGAGGATCACATGTGTTCACGGAGTGTTAATGCTTTGCTCCGGTACTCTATTAAAAGGAGTACCTTAATATCCAGTAGTTTCCCTTGAGGCCCGGCTGCCACCGGCTGGTAGGACAAAAGATGTTGTGCAAGTTTCTCATTGCGAGCACGTACGACTATAATTGGAACACATGCCTATTGATTGATTAGTACTTGGATACCGTTTTATTATTATCTGCAAATGCACCTGCTATGATTGTTACATGAGTTTCTCTCATCCATGCAACGCCCGTCATCCGTCCCCGTGCCTACAGTATTTTAATCCTGCTGTTTACTAAAATCACTACTGCTGTCTTTGTTACTCTTCTGCTTGTTATTTCACTACTGCTATCGCTACAAAAGCTGCACTACTTGATAAACTCTTGCGAGCAAGTCTGTTTCCAGTGCAGCTGAATTGACAACTCCGCTGTTAAGGCTTTCAAGTATTCTTTGTCTCCCCTTGTGTCGAATCAATAAATTGGGTAATACTTCCCTCGAAGACTGTTGCGATCCCCTATACTTGTGGGTCATCGGTCGCCGGCCACCAAACCCAATGGGGTTTAGGTTCGAGGAAATGTGGACAAGACATGAGGGCTATACTTCCATGGTGGAACAGGCGTGGGATGAGGAGGATTGGGGGGATAGTGGCTTGGGAGCTTGTTGGAACCGGCTGAAGCGAGTCTCGGGCAGCATGAAATGATGGAGCAAAACTGTTTTTGGGTCGGTTCAGAAGGAGATTAGGAGACTTAAGGAGCGGTTGGCTGTTGCTAAAGAAAGCTCTCTGCAGTTTGGGGACTCACAAGAGGTCCGGGCAATTGAGCAAGAATTGCACGAACATTTTGAAAGGGAAGAAATCATGTTTAGGCAATGGTCTCGGGTAAACTGGCTACAGGCGGGTGATAGAAACACTCGGTACTTCCAAAACCGTGCTTCTCACAGGAGAAGGAAGAATACTATCAAGGCCCTAAGAGAGTCGAATGGATGACGCTTGAGTACAGATGAGGAGATGCGGGCACTGGCCCGTACCTTCTACTCCAACATGTAGCGATCTGAGGGAGCTAATAATATGCATGTTATTCTTGATCATGTGCACGCGTCGGTCAGCGATGAGATGAATCTGAAGCTTTTGGCGCTTTTTCGGATGAGGAGATTGAAAGGGCGTTGTTCCAGATGGGCCCAACTAAAGCGCCAGGGCCCGATGGGCTGCCGGCCTTGTTTTACCAACGGCACTGGCCGATTTTAAAAGAGGAGGTATGTGGGGCTGTTAGGGATTTTCTGAATGGAGGCACCATCCCGGAGGATTTCAGTGACACGGTGGTTGTCCTAATACCCAAGATTAACTCTCCGGAGCTGCTCTCTCAGTTTCGCCTCATAAGTCTTTGTAATGTTCTGTACAAGATCGCCTCGCCTCAAAGGTCATGACTAACAAATTAAAGCTTATTCTTCCATTCTTAGTTGCCGAAGAGCAAAGTGCTTTTGTTCCAGGGAGGCTTATCACGGATAATGTGTTTATCGCTTACGAGTGTGTCCACTCAATAAGAACAAGGAGGAAGAAGAAGCCTTTGTGTGCGGTGAAGTTAGACATGATGAAGGCGTACGATAGAGTGGAATGGATTTTTCTGGAGCACATCATGATCAAGATGGGTTTTTCAAGTGCCTGGGTGGATATGGTATTGATATGTTTAAACACTGTTAGATTCTCAGTCCGGCTGAATGGGGGTTTATCTGAGCCTTTTATTCCGTCGAGGGGTCTACGGCAGGGAGACCCTCTCTCCGCATATCTGTTTCTTTTCTGTGTGGAAGGCTTTTCTACGCTGCTCAAGAGGGCACAAGATGAAAATGTGCTGAAGGGCGTTCAATTTGGTACGGATGGGCCTCATATCACCCATCTACTTTTCGCATACGACAGCATTGTGTTTCTTGAAGCTTCGATGGAAAGCATGACCGCATTGAAAGGAGTCCTCCAGAACTATGAGGCGGCCTCAGGCCAGAAGGTTAATTTGCAAAAATCATCAATCTTCTTTGGGGAGGGTTGTGTTCCTGACACTAAGGAGATGGCAAAACAAGTTTTGGAAGTGGACACGGAAGCTCTTAGTGAGAGGTATCTGGGGCTACCAACTGCAGTAGGGCGGTCGAAGGAGGGCTGTTTTCAGTATATCAATGAAAGGTCAGGGTGAAGGTGTCTGGATTGAAAGGGCAAGGCCTATCAAAAAAGGGCAAGGAAATTCTGGTGAAGTCAGTATTACAAGCTACACCAGCCTACCCAATGAGTTGTTTCAAATTCAATAAGACTCAGTGTAAAAAAGTTGGGTTCTATTTCGGCCAACTTTTGGTTGTGAGACGCCGACGGCTCACAAAAGGTGCATTGGATTTCTTGGGACAAGATGTGCCAGCCAAAACGCTCATGTGGCATGGGCTTTAGGAATTTTGAAGCTTTCAATTTGGCGCTGCTCGCGAAGCAGGCATGGAGGATTCTTACAGTCCCTGAGTCGCTGTGTGCTCGAGTCCTCAAGGCCCGATACTCCAAACATTCTGATCTCCTTCATGCAGGTTGTCCTGGGCGGGGTTCGTTCTCTTGCATGGCCGGGACCTGCTTAAGAAAGGATTAATTTGGCGCATGGGGGATGGCTCGCAGGTGGACGTTTGGTTGAGCAATTGGATCCTAAGAGCTGGGACGCAGCGACCACTGGGTCGTAGACCAGATAGTCCGGCGAACATGGTCCGGAAAGTGTCGGATCTTTTGAATTTGGATGGTACAGGATGGGATGAAGCAAAACTGAATCAAGTCTTCTTCGAGTTTGATGTGGCGGATATCAAAAAGATCATGATTGGAGGCCCAATGAGACAAGATGTGGCTGCGTGGAATTTCACCAAAAATGGTCTGTTCTCGGTCAAGTCTGGCTACCACTTGCAGATGCAGATCATGAGAGGAAAAAAGGGGCGTATGGAGAGTTCGTCGACGGTGGAAGCACATAGAGGATGGCTCAAACTATGGGGCGCCAATATCCCGGGTAAAGTGAAGGTGCATGTTTGGAGGCTGATGAAGAATGGGCTGGCGTTGGGGGAGAATTGCAAAGAAGACGGATAAAAGGAGGAGTCTTTTGTGTGGCATGCAGGCGGGAAGAGACAGCTCTTCACCGATTCTGGCATTGCAACCACTCGCAACAAATGTGGCGCCAAGCTCGTCTCCTATCCGGTGCTGTGGACGCCTCTCCTCGAAAGGACGTCCATAACCAACGTGATTTGATGAACTGGATGCTGGAATGGTTTGCTTCGGTGAAGGATTTGGAGATGGATATTACACTCATGATCTTGTACCATGCATGGCTGGCTAGGAATGAAGATCCTGACGGCAAAAAAATCGATGATCCGGAGCTTATTGTGAAACAGGCGATCCATCTGTTGGAAGAGTGGCATAATGTGCAGGTGCCAAAACCAAGCAAGGTCACGGTGCCTAAGGAGCGCTGGCTCCCGCCGGAGATTGGGTGGATAAAGGTTAACACAGACGAAGCTTGGAACAAGGATTCAGAGAAAGGTGGCGGAGGAGTGGTTGTTCGCGACCACGATGGACGCTTCTTGGCCGGAGCTTGCCATTTCCCCCCTCCTTGCCTGACCCTAAAGCGGCGGAGCTCCAAGCATGCAAGCGAGCCATGGGGTTGATCAAGCAACTGAAGCTAAAGAAAGTGGTGCTGGAGTTGGACTGTGTGAATGTGGTGCGGAAGCTCAATGAGACGGAGCTGGACAGATCAGTGCAAAGCTTCGTCATTGAAGATTTAAAGCGGGAGCTCAAGGCGTTGGATGGCCATGTGGTCAAATGGGAGCGGCGATCAGCCAACTCGGTTGCCCACAGACTAGCGAAGGTGTTGTGGGTATACTTCATGGGTGTACCATCGACAGTGCCTAGGTCCGGCAAGCCCGGGTGGCCCACAGACGGTGATGTGGCATGTGGCCCATCGGGCGTCCCAGTTGCTGTTGATCATGAAGGATGAAGTCCGGCCCAGGATCAGGGAGCCGGATCCTAACCGACCTTCGGATGAAGCCAGATCCGTGAAGGCCCATGAGGGACCCGGATCCAGTACGACGTAGATGGAAGGCGGATCCTTGACGTACACGGCAAGATATTGTACCGTAGTTAGGCAACCTGTAATCCGGCTAGGACTCTCTATGTAAACCCTAGATTCGTGCGCCTTTATAAGCCGGATCCCGGGAGCCCTAGAGGCACAACCACAACTCATTGTAACAACGCGAAAGCGCCCAGTTAATCCAGACAAGCAGCAGTAGGCCTTGCCATTGTGCAGGTGATCCGAAGCTGGGTAAATCGCGTACCACCGTCCCGAGGACTCTCCGCCTAATGGCCCCTACTTCTTCTCCCCTCCATGAGGATCCCTCCTCTGGAGTACCGTCGAATAGGCAACGACAGTTGGCACCCACCGTGGGGCCAGCGGCGTCTGGAGGCCGGAACCGGGAGGGTTCTACCTTCGGAGGCATCGGCGACACCATCGCCGTGGGGCGCGTCAAGTACGCCGGAAACTTTCCGATCGTCCCTGAGGACGAGTGCTGGATTCCGGCTAAGACAAACCCCGTCAAGCTCTCCATCATCCCGATCGGTGGAATACACCTCTTCATCGGCGAGACCGTCGATTCCGACGGGAACGCACTGGTAAGTAACGCTGACGCGACCGCCGCAGAGCTGGACGCAGTCGCGAAGATCCGATCTGAGACGCAGGAACTTCCTGAGGAAGATTCCGCCTTAGATCTGAAAAATCAAAACCCACCCAATCCGCCCCTGAGCAGGAAATAAAGGTGGAAGACCAATGCAGATCCGCCTGGGTCTCCCAGGTGTTAGAGAAGCAAAGGTGTCACTTCGTACACTTCCTAGCCCATACCGCACGAGTCGCCCCTGAAGAAGCCGGAGCTGGCCCCATGCAGGTTGAGGCACCGGAAAACAGCGACGCTCCGGATCAGCAGGAGGCTGTCAGAGAAAGCGACGCTCCGGGTGAAGAATCGATCCTGGGCAACCTAAGCCCAACTTCCGACGATACCTCCTCTATGGACACTGAAGAGTACGATCGCAAGTTGAAAGAACTCGGAGGCGGTGAACAGATTGAAGTAGATTCCGCCTAGCCTAAACAGGTTCTCGCAACCTTAGCAGCGCTGGATCAGCAGGAATCGGCAGATGAGCACACCACTTCCGACCCATAGCCATCCAATGCAGGATCTTCGCTATCGCGGGAACGACCGCATAAGGAAGTCCTGTCCCCAGAAGAACTGGTTGAGCAGGCAGGCATGGACGCAATCGCACACTCGGAGATCCTCAACAAACCTATAACTCCTGACGAAGCTGCAGATCCGGAGGCTCTAGAAGCCAAGAGACAGGAGATGCTGGCAACAGCCAAGAAATTCGCCACCACCGCAGCAGCAATGCTGGACGAGAGGAAAGAAGCCGCGCACTTTGTGGAAAATTTCCTCAAGCAAGAATGCCAGGTCGACGAGTCACTGGAAAAAGTCAAGCAACTCCGGAAGCATTGGGAGGACAAGGTCACCGAGCTACAGCAGGAGGCCGATAGGATCAGGCGAGAAGCTATACCTCCCCGCAAGATCACCTTCGCGACCCCCACTGAGCAACAACCATTCACAACTCCAAAGGATAACATGAAAAAGGCTGCGGAGATCTTGAAAAAGAAGGACGAGGAGATTGATATCGACTACGTCCGTACGGTCGTTGCCTCAGCAATGAAGCAACAGAGCAAGGCAGACACTTCGCGCAGGTTGGAATCCAACCCGGATCACTGTGTGTCTACCGCGTAGAAGGACGCCCACGACAATCGCCATCACGATGACGAATCGCGCACCGGATCCACGGAGCGTAGAAGAAAAACCAGAGAACACCCAAATCTGATCCCCGTATCGTCAAAGACGCCTCCGTCAGATCCGAAGAAGGGAAATGATGCAATGTACGCTGGTAGGAACAAGTACCGGAACCCGTCACCTCCGCCTAACGGGTACCCGCGTCCCCCACCTCCTCGCCGCCGTAGTCCAGCCGGAAACACCAGGCCCCATGGGGCCGGTGGAATCAATATTCGCGACAACGTGCCGCCGCCGAGGACCGGAAACAGGGAGCGTACGCCGGAACCCCGTCGAAACCAGAACAATGATAGTGAGCCTGAGCCTAGAAGGAGCCGGAACAATGATCGCGAACCCGAGCCCAGGAGGAGTCGGAACGCGGAACGCGAGCCGGAGCCCCGCCGAAGCCGGAACGACGGAGGAGACTATCACCAAGGTGAAGGTAGCCACCGAAGTCGGAGCGAGCCGCGGGAAGAACGCCGGGAATCCGAAGGCGGAAGCAAAAAAACTTACAGGCCCCCTCGCAGGTCTCCCTCACCACCGCCAAGTGGAGGAGGTGGAGGCGGAGGCGGTGACCGGAGATCTCGCTCCCGCTCAAAAACCCCGGACGGTGGCCCACGCAATGCCCAGGAACGCCTCAACGAGTACAAAACTGACTACATCGGTCCAAAATGCTTTGGCAGGATGATTCGAGAGGAACCAAAGCCAAGGATGAACCTCAAGCTACCCGGAAACCTGAAGCATTATGATGGCATCGAAAGGCCGGATACCTGGATCGAGGATTACTACAATGCAGTAACCTTCGCCGATGGAAACCCTAACATCGCCTGCCGCATGCTCCAGCTGTACCTTGTAGGTCCAGCCCGGATCTGGCTCAGTGACCTCGAGAAGAACTCCATCTTTTACTGGTTTGACCTGAAGAACGCCTTCGAGAAGCACTTCAGGGGCACCTGCAAGAGACCTGCCACGACAAGCGACCTACAGGCATGTATCCAAAAGAAGGGTGAAACATCAAGGAGCTTCCTCACCCGATGGTTGCAAACCAGGAACGAGTGCGAGAACGTTGATAACCGCACAGCTATGTACGCCTTTATTGGTGGATTGCAGAGAGGAGGACTGCTGCGGCACAAGCTTACCTGCTTGGTCAATGGAAACAAACTGACTTTGGATGACATGATCACCATCGCCAGCGATCACACTGCCGCCGATGACGATGCAGGCGGAGATCTCGTAGCTACATCAATTCCCCTGCATCAGCAAAAGAAGAACCTGTGATAACGGCAGCAGCAGCGGCACCAAGCGAAAAAATCCCCCTGATGACCAAAGAAGTGGCGGATCCGACTTGATCGCCATGGCTTTCCAGCGCGGAGGCCAAGGAGGCGGAAGAGGCCGCGGCCGCGGAGGCGGAGGTGGAAGGGGCCAGCAGCGTGGTGACGAGGTCACCGCTGCGGGAACCCGCGCTCCCCAAACTTATGAGGAGTACAGAGACATGCCCTGCCTGGCCCATCTGGATCCGGCTACAGGGAAGTCCGCTCACACCAACCGCAACTGCAAGTGGGTCAATGATCTCAAATCTGACCCGGAAGCAGGATACAAGCGAGCCCGGAAGCACCGCCCACGCGGCAAAGGAGGCAAGGACAAGAACAAGGACAAGGAGGAAGACAGTTCTGAGGCGATGGATGAGGATGATGCTTCACCAGATCCCAAGAAATGATCCGCAGCTAAAACCAACCCCTTCGTCAAAAAGAGTGCGGGCGCGTACCACACCTTCCTCGGAACCCCAACAGTCCATGCAAGCAAATCAGCTCTCCGGATCCTGAATGCCACAGTTCCTGCTGTGCCGCAGTACGTCAGGTGGTCGGAAACTCCGTGTACGTTTGATAGGCAGGATCATCCTACTGTCATTCCGAAAGAGTGCTATGCCTTGGTTTTAAGTCCCCGCATCGACGGATATGACTTCTCCAAGTGCCTCATGGACGGCGGAGCCAGCTTGAACATCATGTACCTGGAGACTCTGGAGCGGATGAACCTTACCAAGAAACAGCTCAAACACAACACCACTAAATTCCATGGTGTGGTTCCGGGTAAAAAGGCAAATTCCCTTGGCAGCATCAGACTTCCCGTGGCCTTCGGCGATGCTAATAATTTTCGCGAAGAGATGATCACGTTCGAGGTCGTGCCGTTCAAGAGCTCCTACCATGTCATCTTCGGAAGGCCCACCTACCACAAGTTTCACGCGAGAGCGTGCTACATCTACAACAAGCTCAAGATTCCGGGTCCCAAGGGTATGATTACCGTGTCCGGAGACTACAAGAAGGCTCACGAATGCGAGTTAGGCGAAGCAGCCTTCGCAGAGTCTGTGATATCTAGAGAGGAACTGCAAGGCTACAGAGCCGCGGTGGATCCACAAGAGATGCACACCACCAAGAAGCAGATCTCCGAACAGAAAACCTCGTTTAAGGCCGCGATAGAGACCAAGAAAATCGACTTCAAGGAAGGAGATTCCACTAAGCAGGTCTCGGTCGGAGCCAACATGGACCCCAAATAGGAAAACGCGCTCGCCGAGTTCCTCCGCGCTAACATGGATATCTTCGCATGACAACCTTCTGACATGTCTGGAGTACCTAGGGAAGTAGCCGAGCACTACCTCAACATAAATCCGGGGGCTAAACCGGTGAAGAAAGCTATGCGACGATAAGAAGCGCTGCGCCATAGGAATGGAACTAGCAAAATTAGTAGAGGCAGGTTTTGTAATAGAAGTTATCCATACTGATTGGGTCGTAAACCCCGTCCTTGTACCCAAAAAGAACACTGAAATACTAAGAATGTGCATTGATTACTCCGGCTTGAATAAGCATTGTCCGAAGGATCCGTTTTCCTTGCCGCGCATTGACCAAATCATTGATTCGACGGCAGGGGTGGAACTTCTGTGTTTTCTTGAAGCATATTCCGGGTATCATCAGATCCGGATGAAGAATTCCGACCAAAAGGCGACCTCGTTCATCACCCCGTTCGGCACTTACTGCTATGTCACCATGCCTTGGTTTGAAAATGCAGGTGCCACTTACCAGCGTACGATGCAGTGGTGCTTGAAGGACCAAATTGCCCGAACGTACACGCTTACGTCGACGACATCACGGTCATGACCCGGAAGGGATCCGACTTGATCAGCGACCTCGTAGAAACCTTTGAGAATCTCCGACGGTACAAGATGATGTTAAATCCGCTGAAGTGCGTCTTTGGCGTTCCAGCCGGAAAACTCCTTGGCTTCATCGTCTCTCATAGAGGGATTGAAGTTAACCCGGAAAAAATCAAGGCAATACTGTGCATCAAAAGGCCAACTTGTCTCAAAGATGTGCAACGACTAACTGGTTGTCGTTGCGGCAATCAGTAGGTTTGTTAGCAGTCTTGGCGAGAAGGCGCTACCTTTGTACAAGCTGCTGAAGAAAACAGACAAATTTGTCGGGGACGACGCAGCAGATGCAACACTTCAGGGGTTGAAGGAAATACTCACCTCCCCACCTATCCTAGCAGCTCCAGAAGAGTCAGAGCCTATGCTCCTTTACCTAGCAGCCTCCAACAAAGTCGTCAGCCTCGTCATCGTGGTGGAACGAAAGGAAGAAGGGCACGAGTATGGAGTCCAAAGACCAGTCTATTACATTAGCGAGGTACTGACGGAATCCAAACAAAGATATCCTCACTTTCAGAAGCTAGCCTATGGCGTGTTCCTAGGTAGCAGGAAGCTGAGACACTACTTCCGAGAGCACCCCGTAACAGTCGTGAGCAAGGCTCCGCTATCGACGATACTCAACAATGCTGACGCAACATGACGTACAGCAAAATGGGGCATTGAATTATCCGCCTTCGACATCAACTACAAAGCCAGGACTACGGTCAAATCCCAGATCTTGGCAGATTTCGTCGTAGATTGGACAGAGGCTCCGGATGTAAATCTGGAGCCAGAACCAGAAACATGGGTCATGCACTTCGATGGATCCAAGCAGCATCAAGGCTCAGGAGCCGGAGTCACCCCGAAGTCCCCTACCGGAGAAGAACTGCAGTACGTTCTGCAGATTCACTTCGAAGCTACAAATAACATGGCGGAATACGAGGCTCTACTACACGGTCTGCACATCGCTAAGGAAATTGGGATCAAGCACATCATATGTTGTGGAGATTCCGACCTGGTGGCACAACAAGTAGCCGGAACCTGGAACGCCAGAAACTCCGTCATGGCGGCCTACAGAGATGAAGTTGACGAGATCGCCAAGTGCTTCCTCGGATACGAAGTCAAGTACGTCAGGCGAGACGATAACACATCGGAAGATATGCTATCCAAGCTCGGATCCGGTAGGAAACCAATTCCGCCTGGTATTTTCCTGGAGCACTTACGGATACCCTCGGTAAAGGGCGCTAACCCGGAAAATCCGGACATGGCAGCATCTCCGGCTAGGGAAGTGATGGCTATCATTCCGGCCTGGACACAGCCGTTCCTGGACTACCTCATCGATCGAAAGTTGCCAGAGGACGAGGTCCTCGCACGACAGATCATCAGGCGAGCAAGATCCTACACAATCGTTGATGGACAGCTCTACAAACGAAGCACAAGTGGGGTATTTCTCAAATGCATCTCAAACCAAGATGGCATTGAAATCCTCAGAGAGATCCACGCAGGGGATTGCGGGTATCACGCCGCCCCCAGGTCCCTCGTTGCAAAAGCTTTCCGGCTAGGCTTTTATTGGTTAACAGCTAAAGAAGATGCTGATAAACTGGTAAAAACTTGCCGAGGTTGTCAGTACTACGCTACTCAACCAAACGCTCCAGCCGAAGAGCTGAAGACCATCCCTATCACCTGGCCATTTGCGGTCTGGGGGCTCGATATGGTTGGAAAACTAAAGAAATCATCTCTTGGCGGTTTTGAGTACCTCCTGGTCGCTATTGACAAGTTCAGTAAGTGGATCGAGGTAAAGCCAGTGAGAAAAACCGACGGTGCTACGACACTAAAATTTGTTTGCAGCCTCGTAACGAGATTCGGCATCCCACACAGCATAATCACAGATAATGGCACGAACTTCGCACAAGGATAATTGAAGGATTATTGCAATGACGTAGGGATCCGGCTTGACCTCGCATCTGTGGCTCACCCACAATCCAATGGTCAGGTCGAAAGAGCCAACATCCTCATACTATCCGGAATTAAACCACGCCTTGAAGAACCACTGCGACGTGCAGCCGGATCTTGGGCTGATGAGTTAGACTCTGTTATGTGGAGTTTAAGAACTACCCCTAACAGGTCAACCGGATTTACTCCGCTTTTCCTGGTATATGGATCCGAAGCCGTGATCCCCTCCGACATCATCCACGATTCGCCGCGAGTCTCTGCCTACGATGAAGAAACTGCTGACGAGGCTCGACAGCTTTCTGTGGACCTGATCGAAGAAGCTCGGAATTTAGCTGACCAACGCTCCACCATCTACCAGCAAAAACTACGACGCTATCATAGCCGTCGAGTTCGGAATCGCTCGTTCATGGCCGGAGACCTAGTCCTCCGCCTTCGTCAGGTGAAAGACCACAAGCTGCAATCTCCATGGGAAGGACCCTTTGTCATCAGCAAAGTGCTTCACAACGGATCGTACTACCTCGTCGATTTCCGGGAGTTAAAAGATAGACCTGCTAACTGGTACCGGAAACGCAAGCGAGAGGATCCGGATGACATATACGATGAAACAGACCGTCCCTGGAATATAGCACAGCTACGTCCTTTCCACACTTAGCAAAATTCGCATTACATACCTTGTAATATCTATGATACATGATCAATGAAATAAAGCATCTGGTTCACTCTTTGAGTCTTTTACCTCCTTTACTTGTTCATTTTTGGATCGTGTATGTTTTCCGACTAAAACCGCAGAGCTGGATCTTTCCGCCTAGGCGTGTATGCAAGTTGTGATTTTTCAAAATCGTCCTTTACGTGAGCTTAAGTTTTCTGGCGGAAATGTTTTTTGTTGCGAACTCATGGATTCCTGGTAGCGACTTCCGGCACCTACGCTGGGGGCTTGTTTCCGCGGTTATTGACGGATCGCCATTGGGCTTCATCGCCGCTGGCGAGCGTCTCCGGCTAAAGGTCCTCCGGCTCGTGGAAGGTCAAATGAGCAAGCCGGAAAACATAAAACCAGCACTTGCTTTCAACAAACGAAACATGCAAATAAAATTTAAACGGGTAGCAGGATAAGTTTTTTCCGCCCATGCATAAGTGTTTCGTCCCTAGCTACTTAAGAATTTAAGTTATATTACAAACCCACTCCGGGGCCAAAATGATACATCTGTTTAATTGTTCGACAGGGTTCACTCGGAAGACTGATCCTCATCAGAAGCAACGTAGGCGGAGCCATCGCCAGAGTCGTCGCCGGAGCCCTCCTTGGAATGATCAGCGCTTGACCCGGAGCCTTCCTTGTCGCCCTCCTCAGCACCTTCCTCTTCTTCATCCTCCGCGTCAGAGAAACCCTCGGGAAGATTGTGCTTGTTATACCAGAACGAGTGGTTAACTTGTCCGACAAACAGTCGATCATATCCTCGGGTCTCCGCGAGAATGGCTCTCATGTTAGTGCCCTTGGGAGCTCCGCGCGCAACATCCGCAAATTTCATGGTTGGGAAGTGCGCTTTGCACGTCGCCAACACGAGGGAAGCAACTCCGCGGGCGGAAGACTCCTGCCAATCCTTGATGAGTTCCGGCACCTGCCGCATCAGCTTGGACATGGTGTCGATCACCGTGGTTCCAACTCTCTTCAGGGACAGCGATTTGGCAACCCCGCGACATGCCTCGAAGAGGTCATCAATCGAATTCCGCGCATTATCATACGCTTCAGTCCTTTTGAGGGTTGACTCTTTGGTCCATTCAAAGCCAAGACTCGCTGCGAAAAGCATGGTCAGTTTCTTCCGCGGACAAAGCAAAGTATGAGGAAGCCGGAGTTAAACAAAAAGGTCCTTACGGAAGATCATCTTGTCAATAGCCTCCGCCTCCGCCTCATGACTCTTATTCTTCGACGCCAAGGTCTGGACCCTCTGCTGGCTCTTTTTAAGCTTATCAGCAAGATCCGCCATGTCTTGAGCATGTTTCTCCAAGAGTTCCTTCTTCTTCTTGGCTTCCTCCTCGGAGGATTGTTTCAGGAAGTTCTTGAGAGACTCATTCTCAGCCTCCAAAACTTCGATCTTGGCGGAACAGGTGTCGATGGAGGGACGCTTGGCAATTTCTTCTGTAAGGCGGAAAACCACACAATTATACACTATGTTTGTTTATGATAAGACACGCGTTGATAAGCTTAAAGGGCAACCCAGAGTTCTTACCTTCGTAATTTTTTACGCGGGTCTCCAGGATTGATATAGCTTTCTGGCTATCCGCGCCGTTTTGGCGCAGCCCTTCAATCTCTGTCATTTGCTCCAGCACATGGACGCGCAGATCTTCATGCAGTTTCCGCGTGTTCTGAGAAGCGGGCAACAATTAGCCGGAAATTCAAAATTCTGGGGGCTGGCGAGAAGTTTAAATCCTTAGGTTGAGAAAATTCTAAATTTCCGCTAAGGTGCGCATTTAAAAGCATCGGCTCACACATGTTACTCGGAAAAATGTCCAACCCAATGCTTGGGGGCTAGTGTTACGTGACGCACGTGCTTGTGCTTGGTGATGACGCGTAAAGCACACGCCCGTTGGGAACCCCAAGAGGAAGGTGTGATGCGTATAGTAGCAAGTTTTCCCTCAGAACGAAACCAAGGTTTATCGAACCAGTAGGAGCCAAGAAGCACGTTGAAGGTTGATGGCGGCGGAGTGTAGTGCAGCGCAACACCAGGGATTCCGGCGCCAACGTGGAACCTGCACAACACAATCACGTAACTTTGCCCCAACGTAACAGCGAGGTTGTCAATCTCACCGGCTTGTCTGTAAACAAAGGATTAGATGTATAGTGTGGATGATGATGGTTGTTTGCAAAGAACAAGTAAAGAACAATTGCAGTAGATTGTATTTCAGATGTAAAGAATAGGACGGGGTCCACAGATCACTAGTGGTGTCTCTCCCATAAGATAAACAGATGTTGGGTGAACAAATTACGATTGGGCAATTGACAAATAAAGAAGGCATAACAATGCACATACATATATCATGATGAGTACTATGAGATTTAATCGGGGCATTACGACAAAGTACATAGACCGCTATCCAGCATGCATCTATGCCTAAAAAGTCCACCTTCGGGTTATCATCCGAACCCCCTCCAGTATTAAGTTGTAAACAACAGACAATTGCATTAAGTATGGTGCGTAATGTAATCAACAAAAATATCCTTAGACAAATCATCGATGTTTTATCCCTAGTGGCAACAAGCACATCCACAACCTTAGAACTTTCGTCACATCGTCCCGATTTAATGGAGGCATGAACCCACTATCGAGCATAAATACTCCCTCTTGGAGTCACAAGTATCAACTTGGCCGGAGCCTCTACTAGCAACGGAGAGCATGCAAGAACATAAATAACATATATGATAGATTGATAATCAACTTGACATAGTATTCAATATTCATCGGATCCCAACAAACACAACATGAAGGATTACAAATAGATGATCTTGATCATGATAGGCAGCTCACAAGATCTAACATGATAGCACAATGAGGAGAAGACAACCATCTAGCTACTGCTATGGACCCATAGTCCAGGGGTGAACTACTCACACATCGATCCGGAGGCGATCATGGTGATGAAGAGACCTCCGGGAGATGATTCCCCTCTCCGGCAGGGTGCCGGAGGCGATCTCCTGAATCCCCCGAGATGGGATTGGCGGCGGCGGCGTCTCTGGAAGGTTTTCCGTATCGTGGCTCTCGGTACTGGGGGTTTCGCGACGAAGACTTTAAGTAGGCGGAAGGGCAGGTCAAGGGGCGTCACGAGGGGCCCACACAGTAGGCCGGCGCGGCCAGGACCTGGGCCGCGCCGCCCTAGTGTGGCGCCACCTCGTGGCCCCACTTCGTTTCCTCTCCGGTCTTCTGGAAGCTTCGTGGAAAAATAGGACCCTGGGCGTTGATTTCGTCCAATTCCGAGAATATTTCCTTACTAGGATTTCTGAAACCGAAAACAGCGAAAACAACAATCGGCTCTTCGGCATCTCGTCAATAGGTTAGTGCCGGAAAATGCATAATAATGACATATAATGTGTATAAAACATGTGAGTATCATCATAAAAGTAGCATGGAACATAAGAAATTATAGATACGTTTGGGACGTATCAAGCATCCCCAAGCTTAGTTCCTACTCGCCCTCGAGTAGGTAAACGATAACAAAGATAATTTCTGAAGTGACATGTTATCATAATCCTGATCATACTATTGTAAGCATATGAGATGAATGCAGCGATTCGAAGCAATGATAAAGATAATGAGTAAACTAATGAATCATATAGCAAAGACTTTTCATGAATAATACTTTCAAGACAAGCATCAATAAGACTTGCATAAGAGTCACTCATAAAGCAATAGATTCAAAGTAAAAGCATTGAAGCAACACAAAGGAGATATAAGTTTCAGCTGTTTCTTTCAACTTCAACATATATATCTCATAGATAATTGTCAACACAAAGTAATATAACAAGTGCAATAGGTAAACATGTAAGAATCAATGCACACAATTGATACAAGTGTTTGCTTCTGGGATAGAAAGAATAGGCAAACTGACTCAACAATAAAGTAGAAGATAGGCCCTTCGCAGAGGGAAGCATTGATTACTATATTTGTGCTAGAGCTTTTCATTTTGAAAACAAGAAACAATTTTGTCAACGGTAGTAATAAAGCATATGTGTTATGTATAAAACATCTTATAAGTTGCAAGCCTCATGCATAGTATACTAATAGTGCTCGCACCTTGTCCTAATAGCTTGGATTAACACTGATTATCATTGCATAGCATATGTTTCAACCAAGTGTCACAAAGGGGTACCTCTATGCCGCTTGTACAAAGGTCTAAGGAGAAAGCTCGCATTGGATTTCTCGCTTTTGATTATTCCCAACTTAGACATCCATACCGGGACAACATAGACAACAGATAATGGACTCCTCTTTAATGCATAAGCATTCAACAACAATTAAAATTCTCATAAGAGATTGAGGATTAGTTTTCCACACTGAAACTTCCACCATGAATCATGGCTTTAGTTAGCGGCCCAATGTTCTTCTCTAACAGTATGCATAGTCAAACCATTTGATTGTGAGAACCGCCCTTACTTCAGACAAGACGAACATGCATAGCAACTCACATGATATTCAACAAAGGTAAAAGTTGATGGCGTCCCCAGAAACATGGTTACCGCTCAACAAGCAACTTATTAAGAAATAAGACACATAAGTACATATTCTTCACCACGATAGTTTTTAAGCTATTTGTCCCATGAGTTATGTATTGCAAAGGCAAAGAATAAAAATTTAAAGGTAGCACTCAAGTAATTTACTTTGGAATGGCGGAGAAATACCATGTGGTAGGTAGGTATGGTGGACACAAATGGCATGGTTATTGGCTCAAGGATTTGGATGCATGAGAAGAATTCCTCTCGATACAAGGCTAGGCTAGCAAGGTTGTTTGAAGCAAACTCAAGTATAAAAGGTGCAGCAAAGCTCACATATGAACATATTGTAACTATTATAAGACTTTACATTGTCTCCTTGTTGTTCAAACACCTCAACCGAGAAAATATCTAGACTCTAGAGATCAATCATGCAAACCAAATTTTAACAAGCTCTATGTAGTTATTCATTAATGAGTACAAGGTACATGATGCAAGAGCTTAAACAAGATCTATATGAGCACAACAATTGCCAAGTATCACATTATTCAAAACATTAAACCATTTACCGCATGCGGCATTTTCCGTTTCCAACCATATAATAATGAATGAAATAGTCCAACTTTCGCAATGAACATTAAAGATAAAGCTAAGAACATATGTGTTCATACGAAACAGCGGAGCGTGTCTCTCTCCCAAACAAAGAATGCTAGGATCCGATCTTATTCAAACAAAAACAAAAACAAAAACAAACGAGACGCTCCAAGTAAAGCACATAAGATGTGACGGAATAAAAATATAGTTTCACTAGAGGAACTCCGATAAGTTGTCGATGAAGAAGGGATGCCTTGGGCATCCCCAAGCTTAGACGCTTGAGTCTTCTTAAAATATGCAGGGATGAACCACGGGGGCATCCCCAAGCTTTGACTTTTCACTCTTCTTGATCATATTGTATCATCCTCCTCTCTTGACCCTTGAAAACTTCCTCCACACCAAACTCGAAACAAACTCATTAGAGGATCAGTGCATAATTCATATATTCAGAGGTGACATAATCATTCTTAACACTTCTAGACATTGCACAAAGCTACTAAAAGTTAATGGAACAAAGAAATCCATCAAACATAGCAAAACAGGCAATGCGAAATAAAAGGCAGAATCTGTCAAATAGAACAGTTCGTAAAGACGAATTTTAAAGTGGCACCAGACTTGCTCAGATGAAAATTCCCAAATTGAATGAAAGTTGCGTACATATCTGAGGATCACGCACGTAAATTGACAGATTTTTTTGATTTTTCTACAGAGACTACTGCTCAAATTCGTGACAGCAAGAAATCTGTTCTCTTGCGAGCAATCCAAATCTAGTATTGGCTTTACTATCAAAGACTTTACTTGGCACAACAATGCATTAAAATAAAGATAAGGAGAGGTTGCTACAGTAGTAACAACTTCCAAGACTCAAATATAAAATAAAGTGCAGAAGTAAAATAATGGGTTGTCTCCCATAAGCGCTTTTCTTTAACGTCTTTCAGCTAGGCGCAGAAAGTGTGAATCAAGTATTGTCAAGAGATGAAGCATCAACATCAATAGGTATCTTAGATGCTCCCCCATCCGTAGTGGTGCTAAGGGTTTTGTCAATTTTAGGCCTATAATAGTTTTTTGGCTTAGGCACTTTAGAGACATACATAAACTTTGTCTCCTTACCCACATAAGCTTTCTCCTTAAACTTAAGAGAAAAAAAAGTTGAACCCAAGGTTCCCATAGCTTCTTCAAGTTCACTAATCCTATGGGTTCAATTATCATGAGTAGCACAAGTTTCTAAAACAGCAATTCTCTCATTAATTCCACCTAGGGATTTATCAAGTTTATCGGTGCTATTAAGTAATATTCCCAATTTAGTCTCAATACTTGGAAGATCTTTCTCTATGGCCTCCAACTTTTTCATGACATCTTCAAGAGAGATTTCAATTTTAGCTTCATTAACAGGTGGTATTCCAACTAGACTCTCAATAATGCAACTAGCTTCTAAAGCAGGAGTGCCTAGGAAATTACCTCCCACAAGAGTATCAAGAACATACCTATTCCAGCTAGAGATACCAACATAAAATTTCCTAAGTAGTATAATTGTGGAGTGTTTCTTAATGCACCTATGATAAGCATCGCTAATTCTATACCAAGCATCTTTAAAACTTTCTCCCCCTTGTTGCTTAAAGGAACGAACTTCAACTTCCGGATTACTCATTTTTAGCAGTAGTAATAAAGCAAATTAGATAAAGTAAATGCAAGTAACTAATTTTTTTGTGTTTTCGATATAGAGAACAAGACAGTAAATAAAGTAAAACTAGCAACTAATTTTTGTGTGTTTTTGATATAAGAGCAAACAAAGCAGTAAATAAAGTAAAGCAAGACAAAAACAAAGTAAAGAGATTGGAAGTGGGAGACTCCCCTTGCAGCGTGTCTTGATCTCCCCGGCAACGGCGCCAGAAAAAATGCTTGATGACGCGTAAAGCACACGCCCGTTGGGAACCCCAAGAGGAAGGTGTGATGCGTATAGTAGCAAGTTTTCCCTCAGAAAGAAACCAAGGTTTATCGAACCAGTAGGAGCCAAGAAGCACGTTGAAGGTTAATGGCGACGGAGTGTAGTGCGGCGCAACACCAGGGATTCTGGCGCCAACGTGGAACCTGCACAACACAATCACAGAACTTTGCCCCAACGTAACAGCGAGGTTGTCAATCTCACCGGCTTGCTGTAAACAAAGGATTAGATGTATAGTGTGGATGATGATGGTTGTTTGCAAAGAACGATAAAGAAAAATTGCGATAGATTGTATTTCGAGATATAAAGAATAGGACCGGGGTCCACGGATCACTAGTGGTGTCTCTCCCATAAGATAAACAGGATGTTGGGTGAACAAATTACGGTTGGGCAATTGACAAATAAAGAAGGCATAACAATGCACATACATATATCATGATGAGTACTATGAGATTTAATCGGGGCATTACGACAAAGTACATAGACCGCTATCTAGCATGCATCTATGCCTAAAAAGTCCACCTTCGAGGTTATCATCCGAACCCCCTCCGGTATTAAGTTGTAAACAACGAGACAATTGCATTAAGTATGGTGCGTAATGTAATCAACACAAATATCCTTAGACAAAGCATCGATGTTTTATCCCTAGTGGCAACGACACATCCACAACCTTAGAACTTTACGTCACTGTCCCAGATTTAATGGAGGCATGAACCCACTATCGAGCATAAATACTCCCTCTTGGAGTCACAAATATCAACTTGGCCAGAGCCTCTACTAGCATCAGAGAGCATGCAAGAACATAAATAACATATATGATAGATTGATAATCAACTTGACATAGTATTCAATATTCATCGGATCCCAACAAACACAACATGAAGGATTACAAATAGATGATCTTGATCATGATAGGTAGCTCACAAGATCTAACATGATAGCACAATGAGGAGAAGACAACCATCTAGCTACTGCTATGGACCCATAGTCCAGGGGTGAACTACTCACACATCGATCCGGAGGCGATCATGGTGATGAAGAGACCTCCGGGAGATGATTCCCCTCTCCGGCAGGGTGCCGGAGGCGATCTCCTGAATCCCCCAAGATGGGATTGGCGGCGGCGGCGTCTCTGGAAGGTTTTCCGTATCGTGGCTCTCGGTACTAGGGGTTTCGCGACGAAGACTTTAAGTAGGCGGAAGGGCAGGTCAAGGGGCGTCACGAGGGGCCCACACAGTAGGCCGGCGCGGCCAGGACCTGGGCCGCGCCGCCCTAGTGTGGTGCCACCTCGTGGCCCCACTTCGTTTCCTCTCCGATCTTCTAGAAGCTTCGTGGAAAAATAGGACCCTGGGCGTTGATTTCGTCCAATTCCGAGAATATTTCCTTACTAGGATTTCTGAAACCAAAACAGCAGAAAACGACAATCGGCTCTTCGGCATCTCGTCAATAGGTTAGTGCCGGAAAATGCATAATAATGACATATAATGTGTATAAAACATGTGAGTATCATCATAAAAGTAGCATGGAACATAAGAAATTATAGATACGTTTGGGACGTATCACTTGGCAAAGAAGACCTTGATCTCGCCCTCGAGCTTTGTCAACATTTGCTCTTCTGTATCCGGGCTTCCCCACACCTCGCTCATCAGACGAGACATTTCCGCGTGGCGCTGAGAGAGAGGAATCTTCTGGAGAATCGAAAACAGATGTGGGTGCGTCTGGGGCGAACCAGTTGCACCACTTAGCAGTAGTTTTTGTTTGGCATCATTAGCCGTAGCTTCAGCCGAAGTAATATCTGGTTGCTCGGGTGCAGGATGAGTCGAGGACGCATCTTTGCCAGATTCGCCCTTGCCGGAGCCGCCATGGCCAGATTCGCCCTTGCCGAAGCCGCCATGGCCAGATTCAGTAGCAGGATCTTCGGGAAGGTCATCCACGTTGATGACGTCCTTCGGATTGGCTGCAGTAGATGAAGAAGGCTTTGGCGGAGCCTCCGCTTGAGGGGTAACAGGCATCGAAGTCGGAGACGGCTTGGCTTTCTTCTTGGGGATCTTGGGGGGCTGGCTTCCGGAGCTTTTGTTGCAAAATAAAGGAGGCATGACATTTAGCATATGCTGATTCACAGTAGCAAAAGAATTTTCAGACGGAAATCAAGCGCTTACCCGGATGACATGAAAAATTGGTGGATGTTGGGTTGAGCTCGGTTGCTGGTGTCGATAAGTTTGAGGCGCTTCTTCTCTGCCTCCGCCTTTCGGGTAGCCGCGGTGCTAAGCACTTCGCGGGCACGTTTAGTAGCTGGGCCGGAGGAAGCACCCCTTTTCCTTTTGGAGGGACGCGGAGCTTCGGGAGCTTCCGCGTCGGACGCGACCTCTGGGTCGGTGTTGCCCGCGTGAGGGACTCGGAGGAGAGTTCCGAGATCGTTTTCCTCGAGGGCCTCGAGCTAAGTTACCCAGCCAACACTTAGACGAATTTAGCAAAAACTGAAAAGGAATCAACAGTTGAGTCAAGGAAACATACCGCGGTGCCGGAGCCGTTAGTGTGAATATCCATATTGCACACGTGGATCTTGAGATCACGTGGAATTTTGATCAGCACCCGGAGCCGCCTGTCCAATGCGTCGGCGGAGAGGTTGTCCTTAGAGGCGTGCATGATATCGTCGCGCCCCGTGTACTGGAACAGCAGGCGGTCCCGATGTTGTAGGGGTTGGATCCGCTTAGTGAACCAGGACATAGTGAGGTCTTTCCCCGACAAGCCCTCGTCCGTTAGCTTGCAGATCCTCCTAACTGCCCGAGTTAATTGAGGTGACTCGGATAGATGGGGACATTGAGTCCAGACCGGAGTCTCGCTGGGGGGGGGGCGTCCTTGAAATCTGGCAGCACCTTTGGGGAAGCCGGATCTGTCACGTCCTTCAAGTAGAAGAAGTTGCCGGACCAGTACCGCACAGACTCATGGCGATCTGTGTGCGGGTACACGCGCCCGGGGCGGAGCTTGAAGGTGACGCCACCGCAGGTGGCCAACGTGTAAGTCTGTGAAACTTTCTCCTTTTTGACGGAGAAGTAGTACTGGAAGAGGGAGAGTTCCGGGGTTATCCGGAGGTGGCCTTCACACAGCGTTGCGTGGTTGCTGATGGCCAAGATGCTGTTCGGAGAAATGTGGTGAGGTTGAAGCTCGTACGCCTTCAGGATTTCCGAGAAGAAATCGCTGGGCGGGAGAGAGAAGCCACGCTCAACGAGCGCCTTGGTCACCACCCACTCTTCGGCTTTGGGAGCCGGACACAGGGCGCCTGGGATCGTACGCCAAGATCCGTGTTTCAGAAAACCTTCCGCCTCGAGGTTGCGGAGTTCGGTCTCCGTGGTGAAGCAGGGCCACCATTTTCCTTTGGCCTCGCTATCTCGCGTGCGAGCCTTTGATTTCTTGGTGGCTGCTTCCTCCACCTTCTTTTCCATTTGTTCAGCACCCGCAGTTTCCTCCGGGTTGGCTGATGATCCTTCAATGTTCTTGCCGGAGTCTTTTTGAGGTTCCAGATGAACTGGGACAAGGGGAGGAGGGGCGGAGGAGATTGGAGTCGCCATGATCGGCTCGGACGAGGGAGGCGGAGTAGAAGAAGACATCTACAAAGAAGATGCGAGTTGGTTAAACTTAGTCGGATCCAATGTTAAATACCCTAGTCATCCCTACCAACTACGGCGAGAAGGTAAAGCTCGAAGGGCTTACCGGAATGGATTCCGCGGTGGTAGGAGTCGCCGGCGGTGAGGTTTCGCTGCGGTGGCTCGCCGGACTTAAGAACGCGAAGAACAGCACGCGGCGCCGATGATGCTCCGGTGATCTTCCGGCGGACTCCGGTGCGGCGGAGGAGGAGCTCGGAGGCGGCGCTGTGCAGAGAGGTGAAAAGGGGGCGAATGGGGTGATTTAGGGTTGAACGGCGGATATTTATAGGCTGAGGGGAAGAGATTCGTGCTCTGCATCCTGTGGTCGGAACGCAAGCGTCGCGCCGTTGGATGGCTGACACGTGTCGAAAACCCTAAGCGGTAAAAATGGCTAAGGATAAGTTACCGCTCAAATCGCCCGAAAATGGCGTCAAAATTGGCGGAACCGTTTGAACCCTTCGAGGTTCCGGGTAAGAATTTAAAAGTTATTGACCGTTATCTCTGCAGGGAAGTAGTCCGGAGACGCGTTGTAATAATGATGTCGATGGATGAAGTCCCGCGGGATAAAGGTATTTTTCGACTAAAAATTGGGAAAGGAGAAAATATGAAATTGGAGTTCTTCAAGTTTCCCCATGTTAACAAGATTGTCGGAAGCTATAAAGGTTTAGCAAGGCGGAAACAAGAGGTGAATCTCGGAGAACTCTAGGGGCTACTATTGTGGGTATACTTCATGGGTGTACCATCGACAGTGCCTAGATCCGGCAAGCCCGGGTGGCCCACAGACGGTGATGTGGCATGTGGCCCATCGGGCGGCCCAGTTGCTGTTGATCATGAAGGATAAAGTCCGGCCCAGGATCAGGGAGCCGGATCCTAACCGACCTTCGGATGAAGCCGGATCCGTGAAGGCCCATGAGGGACCCGGATCCAGTACGACGTAGATGGAAGGCGGATCCTTGACGTACACGGCAAGATATTGTACCGTAGTTAGGCAACCTGTAATCCGGCTAGGACTCTCCATGTAAACCCTAGATCCATGCGCCTTTATAAGCCGGATCCCGGGAGCCCTAGAGACACAACACAACTCATTGTAACAACGCGAAAGCGCCCAGTTAATTCCAGACAAGCAGCAGTAGGCCTTGCCATTGTGCAGGTGATCCGAAGCTGGGTAAATCGCGTACCACCGTCCCGAGGACTCTCCGCCCAATGGCCCCTACTTCTTCTCCCCTCCATGAGGATCCCTCCTCTGAAGTACCATCGAATAGGCAACGACAGAAGGAAAGCTGCGATTTCGAACTTTGTAAAACTTGGTTTTTGTTTTCTCCATATCGTATTGTGGATGGTTTAGCTCGGGACATGCCTGAGGTTTAATAATAACGCAGCAATTTTTTCTCAAAAAAAAAGAAGAAGATGAAAACCGTGCAGAAGCTCCTTTCACTTTCTCACTCAATTTTTTGCACTACTAGAAAGTGGAAAAAATATGGTGCTGACCTCACACTAGGAAAATTTTCACTGTATCTATCTTGCTTAACTGAAAATATCCAGTGTATTTATCTTGATTAACTAACGGTAGGGCTATGATTAACTATATCTTCCTTAACTCGAAAACAATTGTTCTCTGTATCAATGGTTGGTTGTTCAATGTATTTATCCATTAATATTGTCTGTAAAGTTTGGATGATGACATACGGGAAATCAGATTTAATTTCTCTGGTGAAGATAATCTAGAGAAAACTATGTGCATTTCCGATATCACTATTCTGAATTTTATGGCACTGACTATGTTTATGGTTTTGAAAATACAATGTACTATGTTAAGGAAAAGGGAAAAGGTATTGAAAGAATGGAGGTTGTTACCAGCATGGAAAATATGGAGAAAATGTTAGAATTATTTGACTATAAGAAGGTGGTCAAAATAACTGTTATCAAACATAGTGCAGCAGTCTGAGCTGATTGAACAAGGATAAATTGGAAACCCATGTCCCAATGAGTGAGCTAGTTCTACTTTTTGTCGACAAATATGCACAGTCACACATTAGCCCCTAACGTAGGGACCACAGATAGGACTCATCCCTTGCATTGATTTTGTCTAGCAACCTATCAGGCTGTGTGTTTTATCTTTTTTTTCCAAGTTTAATGGCTTTGTAATAATAGGCTCGTACCTAGTCGGTGGAGAGGCTAGGGGTAGTAAATCTTCTGATTCCTAAAAACAAATAAGTTCCACTAGCTACATATACATCACTAGGAATCTCTGTTGTTTCTCGTCAAAAAATATTCCAGAATGTACCTTTTCTATGGTTTTTATTAAAAGAGTGTTGAACTGAAGCAAAAAAGAGTGTTGAATGGAAGCAAAAAAAGAGTGTTGAACTGAAGCATCTTGGTCCTTAGATAACCTTTCTAGTAGCTGACGAGTTAATTTTACTTCGGAGCTAAATAGCTAGTGCGCTCAAAAACTTTTTCCCTTCCTTAAGCATGACCCACCATTATAAAAGCTATGTTACCTCTATATTCTTGTTCTATGGGCTCCTACGAGGACATAATTTAGCACACACAGCCTCAACCATAGTCGACATACGGGAGAAAGTGTCTGCGATAAAAATTAGGCTGGGTTGCGTCCGCAAGTGCATTACATTAGGAATAGGAGGTACCAGGAAACACATCTCATGCCACAACTGTTTTGGTTGATATTATAGATGGTATATAGGTGGAATCAACTGCATGCTATGCTTGAAGCGTGAGGAGACCAATTTGAGGGGTTGCAATCGTAAGGTGATTGTCCGGGATAGGCGGCATGGAAACAGTGGCGAGTAGTGGGGATCGGTTCTATCCGTCATGACCATCCTACGTGATGTTGTCATGACTGCCAGTATGAACTCTAAGATGGCGCTTTTGACAAGCCCAATTAGCCAGATCAGTATGATAATGCGGACAAAAGAGTGCAATGTGCTTGCAAATGTCCCCAACATCACTCGGGGTCACCTGGAATGTGAAAGTGGCACCGACAGGGGCACTAATAGAGAGAAGACCCATGCCCGCCGGTCGTTCCCTTCATTGAATACGTGCCACCAAACAACAAAGAAAGTGCAATGGAACGGAAATTTTGGACTCCAAATGTTTTAGTCCTTCTAGTCTTAATTAGACCTTTAGATGCAGTTCTGCCTCACATCGATGTGAATTTTACATTTCTCGGTTGCAGTGCAGGTTCAGTGCTACTAGAGTATGGGCCGGGCTTGTACGGTTTTGCTCTCCAAGAATTCGTGATTCCTGTGAAGTATTCTACGTACTCATCGGCTCTTGGTGCCACGAGCAAATACACACACACGTCTTATCTTGTATTGCTTCATGTCCTCTCTCCCGAACAAAAGGCCTCAACATTGACATTGTGTAGTCCAGACTCAATACAAATGCATTCCTCCCTGTTGCTAGTCAATAACCCTAAGCTAAGTACCCTGATCAGGTAATCCTCATCATCGTGGTGCCCACGACCATTCCAATGCACACGCGTCCACCGCGATCAGTGTTAAAGCTCTGATGAAGTCCAAAAACAAGGCCTCGTGGTCCTTTTGGACGCTCCATGTTTTTTTTCTGAAATTTCACCGATCTATTGATAATCATCCATAACAGTGCAGATAATCCAAAAGAAATAAAGATTATAAATAGGCAGGCAACTACTCACATCATGGCACCGGTGGCGAGATAGGACCCTGGAATGGTAGATCTTTCAGCATGCTAGCAGAGAAGTGAAGGGTTGCGGTGGTGGGGACAAGCTATTCGTCCGCATGCAGAAGATCAACGACCACAGCATGACCACCGGCTCCAGCGATGATCTAAATGGCTGCCCTAGGATCAAAACCTAGCATGCGGATGAAAAGACGATCTAGGTGGCTGCCTTTGATCTAAAGGGTGAGGCGGGAGGATTCGAACGGTGGCAGCTGGATCCTTGGCGTGCAGGGACAACCAAGTCGCCACCGGAGCCGGGCAATATCGCATATGGGCGTCGTAAACAACTGCTGCGAAGTGCTGCTCGTGTTGAGCAGCGACATGCGAATGACTACCCGCGATCGTCTTTGTGTACGTGGGAATGGCAGTGCTAGGCGGCGACGTGCGAATGGATGCTCACGATGGTCTTCGGGTACGTTGGAATGGCAATGCCAAGCGGCGATGTGCGAATAGCTTTTTCACGATCTGGGACTACGTGCGGTCGATCTTGGCGATACGTACTCTACCTGAAGGCAAACATAATTATTACGACTTAGATTGATTTGATCCCACAATGGGATTATATAGTATAAAAAGGCTTAGCTGCCAAGGCAAATAGATTACAATTTAGGTAGGATCCATCTTGAGTCGGTTTGCTTAGACGTGTCCTACATGTACACGTCTAACACCTCCCCCCCGGCAGTCAGAGTGGGAGCAGTAGAAACGTTCGAGCTGGAGCGGAAATCGGTGAAGATAGTTGATGGCAACCTTTTGGTGAAGATACCGAGCATACTCGTGAAGATGTAGGGACGTGAAGAACATGGACATCTCCAAAAGCAACTCGCTCTCGAACAAAATGAAGATCAATCTGCACATGCTTAGTATGTTGATGTTGAACTGGGTTCGTTGAGAGATAGACGGCGGAGATATTGTCGCAATAGACCACAATGGCTCGCTGAAGTGGGTGGCCGAGCTCGAACAGTAGCTGGTGGCCTGGTGTACCCAACATGCTTCGGCGTTGGTGACACCGCGATATTCTGCCTCCGTACTCGATTAGGAGACAGTTTTTGGCGCTTAGAGGACCAAGAGATCAGATTATCACCGAGGAAAACGCCATAGCCAGTAGTGAACTTGAGTGTGTCAGGGCAGCCAGCCCAATCGGCATCAGTATATGCAGTAAGTGATGTTGGTGATGATCGATGGAGTTGCACGCCATATTCAACGGTGCCGCGAAGATACCGTAGAATCCGCTTGACCGCGTTGAGATGCGGCTCACGATGATCATGCATGTACAGGTAGACATGCTGCACAACGTAGGTGACATCCAGTCGTGTGAAGGACAAGTACTGGAGAGCACCCACCTGGATCCGACTGGTGGACGAGTCAGCGACAGGGGCGCTAGTAGCACCAAGCTTTGATTGTGTGTCAACAGGAGTGGAGCAAGGGTAGCACTCAGTCATACCTGCACGTTCGAGGATGTACTATCGTTGGGAGAGGAAATGCCAATAGAGGATCCCGTAACAACAACATCGAGAAAGTAGTGTAAAGCGCGAAGGTCCTTGAGGGAGAACTCACGCTCCAGAGCCGTGGTCCATCGAAGTAGCTGCTCGGATGAGGCTGTCAGCACAATGTCGTCAACATACAACAGCAGATAGACGATCTCCTATGTTGCGGGTGTAGATGAACAACGAGGGGTTCGCGCGGGAACCAATGAAGCCAAGTCGAAGAAGATGGTCGGTGAAGCGGCTGTACCATGCACGCAACGCCTGTTTAAGCCCATAGAGAGACTTATTGAGATAACGAACATGGTCGGGCTGGGAGACATCGACGAACCCCGATGGTTGTACACAATATACTGTCTCGGCGGGAGTACCATTTAGAAAAGCATTATTGATGTCGAGTTGATGAACCGGACATCCTTATCTGGGCTTTCGAACTATCCTGCTTGGCCTTTTGACTCGTACAATTTCAGCCCACTCGAAAGAACTACTACACTCCTCTGTTGATGGCTCTCCTCCCACCCACCCACCCACCCTCCTCGCCGGTGACACCTTAGCGCCGGCGATCTAGCTCCTAGACACCTTTCTAGCCTTTTCCTTTCCGGCCATCTTGCTCCCCTCCCTCTGCTCTTCTCCCTCATCCCTGGATCATGGCGGTTCATGCGGCTCTTGCCCTTGGTTTGGATTTTTCTCCTGGGAAGGCTTTGGCGTCTCATGTTTGGCGCACTCTCAGATCTCGAGTTCATCCGTCAAGGGAGTCTGGAAATTTCATCATGGTGGTTTCTTTTGGAAGATCGTCCTTCAGATTGGATGAAGACTCAGTTTCTTTGGCTCTTGAAGCGGCAACTGGTGGTTATTGTGATGATCTCAAGGTCTCCCTCATCCGTGACAGGGTATTCTCTTTCTCTGTCTCCTCTAAAGCAGTTGGTTTATTTTTGCTTGGTCGAAAGTACTATAGTTGCCCCCAGTTCAAATGTTATTATCATCTGTGGAGTTTTGGGGGGCCGAATTGGTGGCGTGAGTTCTTGCTTTGGGAACGGGAGTGTGCTGGGGAATGGATCCTTGCTTCTAGAACTCGTCGGAGGGCTCATTCACCTCCTATCCTGAGGCCTAGACCTAGGGTTCGTTTGCCTGCGTATCGTTCTTTGGTTGCTGTCAATTCGGTGAACCATGTGGTTCCAGTTCTCCAGCCAGTGGTTCCTAGCTCATCGCCGGTGATTTCTGCATCGCCGGAGGTTCAGCCGCCGACGGTCAGTTTTGGAAGGTTTGATCCGGTTCCGTTGGTCATGCCCGCAGTTCTTGGAACGGCTCCCTTGGATCACGTGCCTTCCGCAACTGCGCGGGATTCAAATTTGCTTTTGGGATCTGTTTTGCCACCTGGGCCGTCTGATTTGCCACCTGGGCCGTCTTCTGGGCCGCCTGCTTCTCCTCTCCTTGCTTCAACAGCAGTTGCCCAACCTTCGGATGATGGGCTTGATGGGCTGTCGCGTCTGGTTGAGGCCTGGGCTTGGACCTATTGGGACTGTCAGAGATGTCTTCGGATGGGTCATTCAGCAAAAGTTTGTCAGCGGGAGATTAGATGCAGAGGTTGTTTTAATTACGGCCATAAACAAAGGAACTGTCTTAACAAACCTTACCAATTAAAGAAGTGGGTTCCAAAAGAAGTACCAATTTCCCCAGATATCCGCGACGCTTCTCCTCCTTTGTCGTCAACTGCCCCTGTCGACTCGTCTTCCCCTGCTTCTGGCACACCACCACCGCCACCTTGCTTTGGCGCCGCGCCGCCACCTCCCCCGGCTACAATGGCTAACTTCGAGCTTGACCCTCATCGCTTCCTTCCTCGTGGGCATGGGATCATCGATGGAGGGGTCCTTCGCCTTCCTCGCACCTTCGTCACGCCGACGCAGTTCACTCCGGATCAATTCGAGTCCTTCTGTGTGGCGGTCGTCGAGCCTGAGCCTCCTGCCCAGGATCTGCATGATCTGCTACATCTCGTAAGGGGCTTCATCGTCAATCTGGGTTTTGAGGTGATTAACTTTCAGTATTGGTTTCATGGAGTTGGTTTATATCAGATGCGTAGTCCTGTTGCCCGTGCTGCGTTAGTTGATCATCCACCAAGAGATTTTGGACCGCACCATTTTATTCGCTTTGAGAATCATAATGAGGGGCCTGGATATCGTGTGCACCAAGGGGCTCGCAATGGTTGGATCATGTTCATTGGGGTTCCTTTGGATTTTCGCAATGATGGTTGTATTAGGGAGGCAGTCAATACTTTTGGTGATTATCACTACTGGTTCTCTCGTGATCCAATGAAGTGCAGGATTTTAGTCTATGTTACTTATTCCTCTGTTCAGTTAGTGCCCCGAGATGTGGTTTTCAGACAGCCATTGGTTGGCCGTTTTACTGGTATAAGGCGCTCATGGACGGCTGCAGTTTATGTTCTTTCTTCTGAATTTGCTGATGTGATCCCTGCTAATGAAGACCCAATGCCCCTGGATGGAAATCCTCATCCTCTGCCTGGTGGTCTAGTTCCTGATAATAACATGTTTGTCCTACCAGAGTATCCTGCCAATGGATGGAATGATGCCCCTCAGGACCCCATGCCTGCTGATGTTCAACCTGTTGCACCTGCTGCTGTGCCTGATGATCAGGTGGATGACAATGCTTCTGAAGTTACTGTGGCCCCTCATCCAACCCCAGTTGTTCCCACTGTTATGGTAAATGAGCTGCCTGTTGATCAACCTCCTGCAGTAATTTTGCAGCAGGCTGATTTGCTAGCAAACCAGTTACAAGGAGATGTGGTGCCTGTTGAAGTTGTTGCAGTGGAGGCTATTGCTGCAGCAAATTTAAACATTGCTGCACCACAGAATGTTGCACCTGTTATTGCAGCTGCAGCAAATCCTGACTTTGTTCCACCTCAGTTTGTTCCTGCTTCACCTGTGGCTGTTGCACAAGGCTCTCTCGCTCGTCGTTGATGTTATTATGGAGTATCAGATGGAAGATAATATGCTTATTGATCAGGGCAGTGATCAGGAAAATTCTGAAAGGGCTCTCATCTTGTTTATGACACCTATATCACAGCAGTTCCAGGAAGTCTACTCTGCTTTGGATGCTATACAAGCAACTGCTCAGTCTGGCTATGGTCTACCTGCTGGTCCTTCTGATCTTATTACTACTCCCATTATGCTGGATTTGGAGGGAGAGAAGATATCTATTGCAGATGTGCAGGTTGTGGATAATCTGCCACCTCCAGTTGACCACCCTTCTCTTTCTGATGATACTGCTAGGAATCTGGTTTTTTCTTCTCTACCACCTCAAGAGGAATTTGTACAGACAAGGAAGGTTACTGTCAAGAAGTCAAAAGATAAGAAGACAAAGAATTTGCTGGTGGAGGATGGGCCTAGAAGATTTACTAGAGGATCCGTCTGCTAAAGAGGGGTATAGGGTGCCTCCTATAACAGACATTGCTCCAAAATCAAGAAAAAGGGCAAGGAAATCCATTCCTGCAGTGAGGGGTGATCTTGCACATGCTGCTGATGGTTCAGGTTCAGCTGATGCTTCTGGGACAGGACATTCTACCACCCCACAGATTCCTATTCAAACACTTCAGCACATTGGTCAAATTCTGGAGATAGAGCCTGGACTTCTTACCACTGACAAGCTTACAGCAGTGTCAGGAGATGATCATCCTTCTGCTAGTGGCTAATGTTGTGCTTGTTAGTGATCTGGGGAGGAAATGCCCCTTTTCATTTCCTTTATCTTAGTAGCTTGTGTGATTTTATGTGCTGTCAGGGGTTTGTAAATGTGGATTGTATCTGCATTTGGATGTTGAACCTGTTATTGTTTCCTTATGAATTGTTTGCATAAGTTTAAGACCTGGAAAGTGCTTGATTGGAATATTCGTGGTATTAACTCTGAGGCTAAACAATTGGCTGTAAGAGAAAAAATGGAAGAAAGTGGTTGTGCTGTGATGTGTATTCAGGAAACAAAAAGGGATAATTTCGATCTTAAATTCATTAAGACATTTTGTCCAAAGCGATTTGATACTTTTGCTTTCTCTCCCTCGGTGGGTGCATCAGGTGGCATTTTGGTTGTTTGGAATTCTTCCATATTTAAGGGCACACTCATTGAAATTAAAAGGTTTGCTATTGTCATTGAGTTTGTCTCAGTACATTCTGATCAAAAATGGACGCTTGTTTCTGTTTATGGGCCATGTCATGGGGAGCTCCGAGATGATTTTATTCAGTGGCTTTTCAACCTAAATATACCTGATGATGAGCTCTGGCTTATAATGGGGGACTTTAACTTTATTCGGTCACAAGATAATAGGAATCTGCCTGGAGGTGATCTAAATGACATTTTTATATTCAATGAACTCATTAGTCACCTGGGACTTCTTGAGCTACCTCTCAAAGGCAGATCATACACTTGGTCAAACATGCAACAAAACCCACTGCTAGTGCAGCTAGACTGGTTTTTCTCTACTCCAAATTGGACAACTGTATATCCTAACACAGTGGTTATTCCATTGGCCAAACCAACCTCAGATCATGTACCCTGTGTTGTTACTATTGAGACAGTCATTCCTCATGCAAACATCTTTCGTTTTGAGAATTACTGGGTGGAGCAAGCAGGGCTTTATGGATCGTGTATCCGCCACTTGGAATCTTCAGTGCTGGGGGAGTAATGCTGCATCTTGGTTAGCCAAGAAGTTAAAAATGCTTAGAGGAGCTTTGAAACAATGGAAAACAAGTCTTTCACAATTAAAGGATAAGATTGTTAAATGTAATATTGTCCTTGCTTTCTTGGATAACTTGGAGGAAGAGAGGCCTCTTTTTCTCACGGAGAACAATTTCAGAAAAGTGGTAAAGGCACATTATGAAAAACTGTTGCATGCACAATTTCTGTATTGGAAAAAGAGATGTACTACAAGATGGATCAAGTTGGGTGAGGAGAATACAAAGTATTTTCATTCTATGGCAACCATCAGGTATAAGAAGAATGCAATTATCAGTTTAATGACTGAGGATGGCAGAATAGTTACAGATCATGGGGAAATGGCTGCTGTGGCTTTAAACTGTTATAAAAATAGAATGGGTACACAAAAAGGAATTTCAATGTGCCTTAATTTACAGTGTTTGTTGCATAGAGTGGATGGGCTGGATGTTCTTACTGTTCCTTTTACCCATGATGAAATGGACAATGTTATCTCAAAAATGAAGCCTGACAAAGCTCCTGGCCCTGATGGCTTTAATGGGTTATTTTTAAAGAAGTGTTGGCCAATTGTGAAGGAAAGTTTCTATAAATTGGCAGAGGATTTTTATGATAATAAGCTGAATCTTGAGAGTATAAATACTTCATATATTACTTTGATCCCAAAATGTCATAGCCCTGAGAAGATCAATGATTATAGACCTATTTCTTTAACAAACTGTTGTCTGAAATTTCTCACCAAAATGGCGGCTGATAGATTGCAAGATGTCATTATTCAATGCTTACATAAAAATCAGTATGGGTTCATCAAGAATAGGACTATTCATGATTGTGTGGCTTGGGCTTTTGAATATATTTATCAATGTAAATCTACTGGTGCTCCTTGCATAATTCTGAAATTGGATTTTGAGAAGGCTTTTGATACTATTGAGCATGAAGCACTACTACAGATTTTGAGACATAAGGGGTTTAATGAACAATGGTTACGATGGGTCAAAGATTTTCTTACCTCTGGTTCTTCCTCTGTTTTGCTTAATGGTGTGCCTGGGAAGCAGTTTAAATGTAAAAGGGGTGTCAGACAGGGGGATCCTCTTTCCCCACTTCTTTATGTCCTGGGAGGAGATGTCTTGCAGTCAGTGGTCAATAATCTGTTGCACAATAATTTGATTCAACTTCCTATAATTACTGGGGATCCTGATTTTCCCATCCTGCAGTATGCTGATGACACTTTGTTAATTATGCAAGCAGATGAGGCACAATTACTGGTTCTTAAAGAGGCTTTGAATGATTTCAGTAAATCAACAGGATTGTATATGAATTACCATAAATCTTGTCTACTGCCTATAAATATCTCAGATGATCAGGCAAATAGTCTGGCTCTGGTTTTTGGTTGTACTATCCAGGGAATGCCATTTACATATCTTGGGCTCCCTTTGGGAACAACTAGGCCAAAGATTCAAGATTTAATGCCTTTGGTTCATAGACTAGAAAGGAGGTTGGTGGCTACATCTACTTTTCTAGCATATGGAGGAAGATTGCAATTGATAAGATCTTGCTTGAGCTCAATGCCCATTTTCTTCCTGTGCTCTCTTGATATACCACCTGGAATTATAAAACAGTTGAACAGAATTATTAGACACTGTCTGTGGAGTGATAGGAAATCTGATTCAAAAGGGAAATCACTTGCTGCTTGGGACATGATCTGTAAGCCAAAGGAAAAGGGTGGTCTGGGAATTATGGATTTTGAGAAACAAAATGAAGCTCTTCTTATGAAGCATCTGCACAAGTTTTATAATAAAGAGGAAATTCCATGGGTGAAATTGGTTTGGAACTATTATCCAAATGGAGTCCCACAGGCAACAAATTTATGTGGTTCCTTTTGGTGGAGAGATATTATGAAGTTGGTGGATAAATATAGAGAAGTTTGTACTGTTACTGTTGGATGTGGTGATTCTGTTCTTTTCTGGAATGATAATTGGAATGGTATTGTGCCTTCAAAGCAGTTTCCAAGATTACACTCTTTTGCTCTCAACCCACTGTTATCAGTAAAGGAAGTGAAGCTTTGTGAAGATAGGTCATCTCTCTTTTATCTTCCATTATCACAACAGGCCTATGGAGAATACATTGCTATGCAAGATTTTTTGGATACAGTACAGATTGCTGAGGATGGGAAAGATGTTTGGAAAACTATCTGGAAGGAGGGAGCTTTTACTTCACATTTATACTATCAGTACTGCTTCTCTCATATACCAAACAGTAAATTACATTGCTGGATCTGGAGGAGTAAGGTAGTCCTAAGGATAAAGGTTTTTGCTTGGCTCGCCGATAAGTGACGAGCTGAATACACGAGATATGTTGAGAAGAAGGAACTGGCATGTCACTAATGATTATACATGTGTTCTGTGCCATGCTAACCAAACAGAAGATTGGATCCATTTGTTTTTTGATTGTAATTTTAGCAGAAGAATTTGGTCCTATCTACAGGTGGATTGGCCGCAAGGTGACACCATTGAAGGCATGTTTTTTCAAGCCAGGAAAGAGTTTGCTAAACCTTTCTTTGCAGAAGTGGTTATTTTGGCATGCTGGCATATTTGGAAACAAAGGAACAACAAGATTTTTGAGCATATTAGACCTTCTTTTGGATCTTGGAAGGCACAGTTTGTGCATGAAGCCTCTTTGCATATGCATAGAGTCAAGGATAAACATTCTGCTTCTTTCAAGTCATGGATTGACTCTCTGTTGTAATCTTTCTTTTTCTGTTTGTTTGTAAATAGTTTTCTGTGTACAGTTAAAAGCTTTAATAAATTGCTGTGGGGGTTTTGCCCTACAGTTCTTGGTCAAAAAAAACCGGACATCCTTATGCGACGACAATGGAGAAAATGGTCCGAACAGTTACCGGCTTGACGATCGGGCTGAAATTAAGTTTCACCATAGTCATATACATGGGCTTGGATTCGAGGTTCGGCAGGCTACCCTCGCGTACCCTCTCTACTCCAGTCGAAGACCAGGATACCCCTTCGCCTTTTACAATATTTCGGGGGTGAGAGATCTAGTGAAGCACAAGCCTTTTATTAAATGCAAATACATTGAAGTGAAAATCCTCGGTAGTTGGTATTTTGTACCAGTGTGTCCTTTGTGATATTAGACCATGTGATGATTTTATATGCTCACCAAAATTTCCTCATATAAGCATGATAGTATGACACACCCCTTATAAAAGATGCATACATACCTATTGTAAGGGTATATAGTAGCACCCACACTAAGATGACCTAGTTGAACATGCATGTAAGAAACAAGACGAGATGTTGCAGTTAGAATGCATTGGGTCCGTCGGTGCGATGACGTTAGGAATAGGAGGTACACAGAAATGCATCTTCTACCACAACGAGTCTACTTGTTATCATGGGTCTTATGGAAGCAGTAAGAAGCGCAGAACCAGCGAAAGCCTCGGAAGATGTATTACATGTCGTACACGATCAGCCAACCGATTGTGAAGGATGCATTATGAACGATCGTGCGTTGGGCCATGAGGGCCTATAGATCCTAATCCGTAAAGGCGGAAACAAACAAAAAAGCCCCAACTACCTTGTACTAGATGACCCGTTGCGCCCCGGCGCAAAGACAGAACCCGAGCCAGAATTGAAGCCATATGTTATTATTAGTAAGTGAATACATGGTGGTAATCAACAAGAAATAAACGCAAAGGAACCGACAATAAATAGATAACTGATGCTTTTTTTTTGTTGCGCACGATTATAAAATACAATGTCATACAACAAACAGGATAGAATCAAAAGGTCGCACCATAGTAAATAGCCCATATTGCAATAATATGTTTACCTCTACTCTTTTCCTAACCATTACAGAGCATGAATGTGTGTTGAGCTTCTGGTTTGTCAAATTGATACGATGTATTGAGCAAGACAAAAAGACAGTAAAGGTATTTAACAAGTAACACTTGGACCATATTTAACAAATAATCTGATCGTGTCTAAGCTAAATAGCTATAACTGGGGAGCTAAAGAATACATACAAATAAGGCAAATGGTTAAACATAAAATTAGGATTTTGGCATTCTAAATCCAAACCATCCAGATCTTGATCTTGGGCCCGAGCTCTTGAACCCAGTTGAGTTGTTTCTCTTGATGTTATCTTCCTTTGCCTTGGATGGATCAACCCAAAAGGTTTTTGCATGGAATTCCATGTGGTCATTGTAGTGATATTCCAAATCTTCCGAATAGGACATACTCCAAGATGTCCTATATGGTTCTTGAGTGTTCACTTCTTCCACGGTATTGACCGTCAAGGCAAGGTTTGTACCTCTTGCCATTCCAATATCACGGTTGCGAGAATCTTGAGAGTTTTGTTTTGCCACCTTGAGGGCTTGCAACTCGTGCACCACTTGTTGGGAGGTGAGAGAATGATAGCTTTCTCTCCCAAGGAGACTCTTGACATCAATGGGTTCAAAAGGCATCATGCAATCAATATACTTGTCCTTGATCTAAAAGTCATCAATATGTTGGGCACCCACATTCGGAAAAGCATCGGCAACGGTGATAAGCCTTCTATACATCTCTTGATGATCTTCATCCGGCAACCTCATGAATCCTTCGGCTTGGTTCCGAAGAGCACTATACTTGTTTCTCTTCATGCTTTCACTTCCCATGAAGATTATGGCCAAACCCTCCCAAGCTTCCTTGTCCGTTGTGAATTTCCGAACAAGGGCCAAGTCCTTTGTCCCCACACTAGTTTGAATCATGTGCAAGGCAATGGAGTTGAGTTGGTTATCAACCTCTTCTCTTCTAGTCAACCTGTCGGGGTTGTAAGGCTTGTAACCTTCCAAGATGATTCTCAAAAGTTCATTGGAGGCACTGCAAACATGAGAGCGAAACTCAAATTGCCATGTACTAAAATCTTGATCATTGAACTTAGGTGGATCACCCCTAGTGTTTATATGAGGATGGGGAACCGGAATATCGGGAGAGCGGAAAGGTGGAGCAACGGTATTGTAGCTCGCAACCACACTTGTTGCCCTAGGAGAAGCATGAGGTTTTTTTATTTTTGTCTAAGTGATCACCATCCAAGGGCTTGCTAGAGGAGGGTAAGACTGAAGCATCTCCCTTTTCTAACGCACCCTTGTCCCTTTCCTCTATGACGGGGATGGCAGGGGGAACCGGCAACATAAGCCCGGAAATCATTATCTTTATACTTTACATTTGAGCTTCCATGGAGGACCTCAAAGATGTTTCCATCGACTTGAGATCATCCATGAAGACCAGCTTAGCGCCCCCTTCCGCACCATCATCGTCCGGCATACTCTTAGGCGGTTAAGCCCGAAATAAGAGCCGAGGCTTTGATACCAATTGAAAGGATCGTATGTCGCACCTAGAGGGGGGGGGGTGAATAGGTGTTAACCAATTTTTAGTTCTTTTTCAATTTAGGCTTGACACAAAGGTAAATTCTCTAGATATGCAACTATATGAATTTACCTATATGACAAGGTCAACTACTAAGCAACATATAGATAGACAATATATAGGGGAGATAATAAGGATAGAGGTAACCGAGAGTGGAGCACGCGGAGACACAGAGATGATTCCCGTAGTTCCTTCCTTTTGAAGGGAAGTACGTCTACGTTTGGAGGAGTGTGGTCGCCACGAAGTCCAGACCAACGCCACGAAGGCTTCACTCAGGTCTACTGTGAGCAACGACACAAAGGCCTAGCCCACTTCCACTAAGGGATTTCCTCGAGGCGGAAATCGGGCCTTTACAAGGTTCTTGGGGCACACATCCACAACCGAATTGGAGGCTCCCAAAATCTGTAACAACACAACAACAACAAGAACAAATCAACCACAAACAACTAGGGTTTCCAAAGAGGAACACTAGCAAAGGGGCCCTCAATCATATGAGGGGGAAATGTAAATCGCTTCGGTGAAGATGTAGATCGGGATATTCTCCTTCGATTCTCCAAAGATCAAGAGCTTTGGATGGTTGGAGGAGGAGATCTTGTGATTCTTGTGTGTCTTGAGGTGGCTCTAATTGTGGATGAAGTTGGCAGGATTTGAGCCACCTGAGCTGGAAGAAGAAGGGGGTATTTATACCCCCACCAAATATAGTCGTTGCTGACTTGTAGGGCCGGAATTTCCGCCCCGTCGACACAAATGTCCGGGCAAATTTCTGGGGGGTGTATTGCGTGTCTGGCCCTCTGGTCCTTAGCGAATTTTTGGGGGCATGACATTTCTCGAAATGTCCAGGCCGGAATTTCCGCCCCCCCCCCCGAATTTCCGGCCCTTCGACAGAAATGTCTGGGCAAATTTTTGGGGGGCATCCAGGGGCTCTGGACCTTAAGTCTTTCTTCTTCCTTTTCATCCACCACTTTCCTTTTTTTAATACTTCTCACCTCAAACCCTAATGTAGATCAAATCTGCACACTAAGCCACATTAGATCATCACATATGTTGTCATCAAACACACAAAATATCATTATGGAGAGATGTTCTTTCACTAGTCCGCCACCTGCAAATCAGATATGGTTCGGATCCTCTGCTACCTCTGTTCGTTTGTTCCAATTTTGTGGGCTCAATAGGAAAGAAAATCCAAACAAGCACCGAGAAACTTTCGGTTCACCGACTAGGGCACGGCTTGCTGAAGCAAAGCAGAGAAAAAGACAGTCTATTTGACATCCGATTGTCTTTCTTCATGACAACAGTCGAAAAAATAGATCGAAAAAATTGCTGCCCAACTCCCCCAAAATTATATAAGCACATTTCCCCAAATATTAACATCAGATTTGCTATTTTAACATGCTAATAAAATGGAAAGAAAATCAACCACTACACTCTTGTCGGTCTTCATCATTCTACCGATGCTCCCCCAGCTCGTGGACCTCATCCCCTCCTTGTCTTACCCCCTTGACACTTCCTCTGCAAGAGGGCATGTTGCCCTTGAAGGGGAGAGGGGTTGTGACCTCACCGCCTCGGATCTGGGTGGATCTGCGGCATCCGCGTTCAGAGTTAGGGTCGGGGAATAGTAGGAGGCTGCGCCGTGATACGTCTCCGACGTATCGATAATTTCTTATGTTCCATGCCACATTATTGATGATATCTACATGTTTTATACACATTATATGTCGTATTTATGCATTTTCCGGCACTAACCTATTAACAAGATGCCGAAGAGCCGCTTGCTATTTTCTCGCTGTTTTTGGTTTCAGAAATCCTAGTAAAGAAATATTCTCGGAATTGGACGAAATCAACGCCCAGGGTCCTATTTTGCCACGAAGCTTATAGAAGATCGAGGGAGAGTCGAAGTGGGGCCACGAGGTGGCGACACACCAGGGCGGCGTGGCCTGGCCGGAGTGATGAGTGAGTAGTTCACCCCTGGACTATGGGTCCATAGCAGTAGCTAGATGGTTGTCTTCTCCTCATGTGCTTCATTGTCGGATCTTGTGAGCTTGCTAACATGATCAAGATCATCTATCTGTAATTCTATATGTTGTGTTTGTCGGGATCCGATGGATAGAGAATACTATGTTATTTTGATTATCAATCTATTACCTATGTGTTGTTTATGATCTTGCATGCTCTCCGTTATTAGTAGAGGCTCGGCCAAGTTTTTGCTCTTAACTCCAAGAGGGAGTATTTATGCTCGATAGTGGGTTCATGCCTCCATTAAATCGGGACAGTGACGTAAAGTTCTAAGGTTGTGGATGTGCTTGTTGCCACTAGGGATAAAACATTGATGCTATGTCCTAGGATGTAGTTATTGATTACATTACGCACCATACTTAATGCAATTGTCTCGTTGTTTTGCAACTTAATACCGGAAGGGGTTCGGATGATAACTCGAAGGTGGAATTTTTAGGCATAGATGCATGCTGGATAGCGGTCTATGTACTTTGTCGTAATGCCCAATTAAATCTCACAATATTCATCATATCATGTATGTGCATTGTTATGCCCTCTCTATTTGTCAATTGCCCGACTGTAATTTGTTCACCCAACATGCTATTTATCTTATGGGAGAGACACCACTAGTGAACTGTGGACCCCGGTCCATTCTTTACATCTGAAATACAAATCTGCTGCTATTGTTCTTTACTGTTCTTGCAAACAATCATCATCCACACTATACATCTAATCCTTTGTTACGACAAGCCGGTGAGATTGACAACCTCGCTGTTTCGTTGGGGCAAAGTACTTTGGTTGTGTTTTGCAGGTTCCACGTTGGCGCCGGAATCTCTGGTGTTGCGCCGCACTACATCCCGCCGCCATCAACCTTCAACGTGCTTTTTGGCTCCTCCTGATTCGATAAACCTTGGTTTCTTTCTGAGGGAAAACTTGCTGCCGTGCGCATCATACCTTCCTCTTGGGGTTCCCAACGAACGTGTGAGTTACACACCATCAAGCTCTTTTTCTGGCGCTGTTGCCGGGGAGATCAAGACACGCTGCAAGGGGAGTCTCCACAATCCAATCTCTTTACTTTGTTTTTGTCTTGCTTTATTTGTATTTACTACTTTGTTTGCTGCATTATATCAAAACACAAAAAAATTAGTTGCTAGCTTTACTTTATTTACTGTCTTGCACTCTATATCAAAAACACAAAAAAAATTAGTTACTTGCATTTACTTTATCTAGTTTGCTTTATTTACTACTACTAAAATGAGTAATCCTGAAGTTGAAGTTCGTTCGTTTAAGCAACAAGGGGGAGAATGTTTAAAAGATGCTTGGTATAGAATTAGTGATGCCCATAATAGGTGCACTAAGAAACACTCCACCACTATCCTACTCAGGAATTTTTATGTTGGTATCTCTAGCTGGAATAGGTATGTTCTTGATTGTCTCGCAGGAGGTAACTTCCTAGGCGCTCCTGCTTTAGAAGCTAGTTGCATTATTGAGAGTTTATTTGGAACACCACCTGTTAATGAAACTAAAATTGAAACCTCTCTTGAGGATGTTATGAAAAAATTGGAAACCATAGAGAAATTTTTTCCAAGTATTGAAGCTAAATTGGAAATGTTACTTGATAAAACTGATGAACTTGATAAATCCTTAGGAGGAATTGATGAAAGAATTAGTGTCCTAGGAACTTGTGTTGTCCATGATAATCAAATCAATAGGATTGGCGAACTTGAAAAAGCTATGGGTACCTTGGGTTCAACCTTTTCATCTATAAAGTTTAGAGAAAAAGCTTATGTGGGTAAGGAGCGAAAGTTTATGTATGTCTCTAAAGTACCTAAACCAAAAAAATATTATTATAGGTCTAAAATTGACAAAGCCCTTAGTACCACTACAGATGGGGGAGCTTATGATATCAATGCTCCACCTCTCGATAATACTTGATATACACTTTCTGCGCCTAGCTGAAAGGCGTTAAAGAAAAGCGCTTATGGGAGACAACCCATGTTTTTACTACAGTATTTTTGTTTTATATTTGAGTCTTGGAAGTTGTTTACTACTGTAGCAACCTCTCCTTATCTTAGTTTTGTGCTTTGTTGTGCCAAGTAAAGTCTTTGATAGTAAAGTGAATACTAGATTTGGATTATCTGCGCAGATATGCATTTCTTTGCTGTCACGAATTTCGACCTGCCTCTCTGTATGTAGCTCAGAAAATTAAGCCAATTTACGTGCGTGATCCTCAGATATGTACGCAACTTTCATTCAATTTGGGCATTTTCATTTGAGCAAGTCTGGTGCCTCTATAAAATCCATCTTTACGGACTGTTCTGTTTTGACAGATTCTGCCTTTTATTTCGCATTGCCTCTTTTGCTATGTTGGATGAATTTCTTTGCTCCATTAATGTCCAGTAGCTTTATGCAATGTCCAGAAATGTTAAGAATGATTGTGTCACCTCTGAACATGTTAATTTTTATTGTACACTAACCCTCTAATGAGTTGTTTCGAGTTTGGTGTGGAGGAAGTTTTCAAGGATCAAGAGAGGGAAATGATGCAATATGATCAAGGAGAGTGAAAACTCTAAGCTTGGGGATGCACCGGTGGTTCACCCCTGCATATTTTAAGAAGACGCAAGCGTCTAAGCTTGGGGATGCCCAAGGCATCCCCTTCTTCATCGACAACATTATCAGGTTCCTCCGCTGAAACTATATTTTTATTCCGTCACATCTTATGTACTTTGCTTGGAGCGTCGGTTTGTTTTTGTTTTTGTTTTGTTTGAATAAAATGGATCCTAGCATTCATTGTGTGGGAGAGAGACACGCTCCGTCTGTTGCATATGGACAAATATGTCCTTAGGCTTTACTCATAGTATTCATGGCGAAGGTTGAATCTTCTTCGTTAAATTGTTATATGGTTGGAATTGGGAAATGCTACATGTAGTAATTCTAAAATGTCTTGAATAATTTGATAATTGGCAATTGTTGTGCTCATGTTTAAGCTCTTGCATCATATACTTTGCACCTATTAATGAAGAAACACCTAGAGCTTGCTAAATTTGGTTTGCATATTTGGTCTCTCTAAAGTCTAGATAATTTCTAGTATTGAGTTTTGAACAACAAGGAAGACGGTGTAGAGTCTTATAATGTTTACAATGTGTCTTTTATGTGAGTTTTGCTGCACCGGTTCATCCTTGTGTTTGTTTCAAATAACCCTGCTAGCCTAAACCTTGTATCGAGAGGGAATACTTCTCATGCATCCAAAATCCTTGAGCCAACCACTATGCCATTTGTGTCCACCATACCTACCTACTACATGGTATTTCTCCGCCATTCCAAAGTAAATTGCTTGAGTGCTACCTTTAAAATTTCCATTCTTCACCTTTACAATATATATCTCATGGGACAAATAGCTTAAAAACTATTGTGGTATTGAATATGTACTTATGCACTTTATCTCTTATTAAGTTGCTTGTTGTGCGATAACCATGTTTCTGGGGACGCCATCAACTACCCTTTGTTGAATATCATGTGAGTTGCTATGCATGTCCGTCTTGTCTGAAGTAAGAGAGATCTACCATTTTAATGGTTAGAGCATGCATATTGTTAGAGAAGAACATTGGGCCGCTAACTAAAGCCATGAATCATGGTGGAAGTTTCAGTTTTGGACATATATCCTCAATCTCATATGAGAACACTAATTGTTGCTACATGCTTATGCATTAAAGAGGAGTCCATTATCTGTTGTCCATGTTGTCCCGGTATGTATGTCTAAGTTGAGAATAATAAAAAGCGAGAAATCCAAAATGCGAGCTTTCTCCTTAGACCTTTGTACAGGCGGCATGGAGGTACCCCATTGTGACACTTGGTTAAAACATGTGTATTGCGATGATCCGGTAGTCCAAGCTAATTAGGACAAGGTGCGGGCACTATTAGTATACTATGCATGAGGCTTGCAACTTGTAAGATATAATTTACATGATACATATGCTTTATTACTACCGTTGACAAAATTGTTTCTTGTTTTCAAAACCAAAGCTCTAGCACAAATATAGCAATCGATGCTTTCCTCTTTGAAGGACCTTTCTTTTACTTTTATGTTGAGTCGGTTCACCTATTTCTCTCCACCTCAAGAAGCAAACACTTGTGTGAACTCGTGCATTGATTCCTACATACTTGCATATTGCACTTGTTATATTACTCTATGTTGACAATTATCCATGAGATATACATGTTACAAGTTGAAAGCAACCGCTGAAACTTAATCTTCCTTTGTGTTGCTTCATTACCTTTACTTTGATTTATTGCTTTATGAGTTAACTCTTATGCAAGACTTATTGATGCTTGTCTTTAAGTACTATTCATGAAAAGTCTTTGCTTTATGATTCAGCTTGTTTACTCATGTCATTACCATTGTTTTGATCGCTGCATTCATTACATATGTTTACAATAGTATGATCAAGGTTATGATGGCATGTCACTCCATAAATTATCTTTGTTATCGTTTACCTGCTCGGGACGAGCAGGAACTAAGCTTGGGGATGCTGATACGTCTCCGACGTATCGATAATTTCTTATGTTCCATGCCACATTATTGATGATATCTACATGTTTTATACACATTATATGTCGTATTTATGCATTTTCCGGCACTAACCTATTAACAAGATGCCGAAGAGCCGCTGTCTTGTTTTCTGCTGTTTTTGGTTTCGTAAATCCTAGTAAAGAAATATTCTCGGAATTGGACGAAATCGACGCCCAGGGTCCTATTTTGCCACGAAGCTTCCAGAAGACCGAGGGAGAGTCGAAGTGGGGCCACGAGGTGGCGACACACCAGGGCGGCGCGGCCTGGCCCTTGGTCGCGCGACCCTGGCGTGTGGGGCCCTCGTGTGGCCCCCCGCGTTGCCCTTCCGCCTACTTAAAGCCTTCGCCGCGAAACCCCCAGTACCGAGAGCCACGATACGGAAAACCTTACCGAGACGCCGCCGCCGCCAATCCCATCTCGGGGGATTCGGAGATCACCTCCAGCACCTCGCCGGAGAGGGGAATCATCTCCCGGAGGACTCTTCACCGCCATGGTCGCCTCCGGAGTGATGAGTGAGTAGTTCACCCCTGGACTATGGGTCCATAGCAGTAGCTAGATGGTTGTCTTCTCCTCATGTGCTTCATTGTCGGATCTTGTGAGCTGCCTAACATGATCAAGATCATCTATCTGTAATTCTATATGTTGTGTTTGTCGGGATCCAATGGATAGAGAATACTATGTTATTTTGATTATCAATCTATTACCTATGTGTTGTTTATGATCTTGCATGCTCTCCGTTATTAGTAGAGCCTCTGGACCTTAAGTCTTTCTTCTTCCTTTTCATCCACCACTTTCCTTTTTTTAATACTTCTCACCTCAAACCCTAATGTAGATCAAATCTGCACACTAAGCCACATTAGATCATCACATATGTTGTCATCAAACACACAAAATATCATTATGGAGAGATGTTCTTTCACTAGTCCGCCACCTGCAAATCAGATATGGTTCGGATCCTCTGCTACCTCTGTTCGTTTGTTCCAATTTTGTGGGCTCAATAGGAAAGAAAATCCAAACAAGCACCGAGAAACTTTCGGTTCACCGACTAGGGCACGGCTTGCTCGAAGCAAAGCGAGAAAAAGACAGTCTATTTGACATCCGATTGTCTTTCTTCATGACAACAGTCGAAAAAATAGATCGAAAAAATTGCTGCCCAACTCCCCCAAAATTATATAAGCACATTTCCCCAAATATTAACATCAGATTTGCTGTTTTAACATGCTACTAAAATGGAAAGAAAATCAACCACTACACTCTTGTCGGTCTTCATCATTCTACCGATGCTCCCCCAGCTCGTGGACCTCATCCCCTCCTTGTCTTACCCCCTTGACACTTCCTCTGCAAGAGGGCATGTTGCCCTTGAAGGGCGAGAGGGTTGTGACCTCACCGCCTCGGATCTGGGTGGATCTGCGGCATCCGCGTTCAGAGTTAGGGTCGGGGAATAGTAGGAGGCTGCGCCGTGATACGTCTCCGACGTATCGATAATTTCTTATGTTCCATGCCACATTATTGATGATATCTACATGTTTTATACACATTATATGTCGTATTTATGCATTTTCCGGCACTAACCTATTAACAAGATGCCGAAGAGCCGCTTGTCGTTTTCTGCTGTTTTTGGTTTCGTAAATCCTAGTAAAGAAATATTCTCGGAATTGGACGAAATCAACGCCCAGGGTCCTATTTTGCCACGAAGCTTCCAGAAGATCGAGGGAGAGTCGAAGTGGGGCCACGAGGTGGCGACACACCAGGGCGGCGCGGCCTGGCCCTTGGCCGCGCGGCCCTGGCGTGTGGGGCCCTCGTGTGGCCCCCCGCGTTGCCCTTCCGCCTACTTAAAGCCTTCGTCGCGAAACCCCCGAGCACCGAGAGCCACGATACGGAAAACCTTATCGAGACGCCGCCGCCGCCAATCCCATCTCGGGGGATTCGGAGATCACCTCCGGCACCCTGCCGGAGAGGGGAATCATCTCCCGGAGGACTCTTCACCGCCATGGTCGCCTCCGGAGTGATGAGTGAGTAGTTTACCCTCGGACTATGGGTCCATAGCAGTAGCTAGATGGTTGTCTTCTCCTCATGTGCTTCATTGTCGGATCTTGTGAGCTGCCTAACATGATCAAGATCATCTATCTCGTAATTCTATATGTTGTGTTTGTCGGGATCCGATGGATAGAGAATACTATGTTATTTTGATTATCAATCTATTACCTATGTGTTGTTTATGATCTTGCATGCTCTCCGTTATTAGTAGAGGATCTGGCCAAGTTTTTGCTCTTAACTCCAAGAGGGAGTATTTATGCTCGATAGTGGGTTTATGCCTCCATTAAATCTGGGACAGTGACAAAAAGTTCTAAGGTTGTGGATGTGCTGTTGCCACTAGGGATAAAACATTGATGCTATGTCCGAGGATGTAGTTATTGATTATATTACGCACCATACTTAATGCAATTGTCTGTTGTTTTGCAACTTAATACTGGAAGGGGTTCGGATGATAACCTGAAGGTGGACTTTTTAGGCATAGATGCATGATGGATAGCGGTCTATGTACTTTGTCGTAATGCCCAATTAAATCTCACAATATTCATCATATCATGTATGTGCATTGTTATGCCCTCTCTATTTGTCAATTGCCCGACTGTAATTTGTTCACCCAACATGCTATTTATCTTATGGGAGAGACACCTCTAGTGAACTGTGGACCCCGGTCCATTCTTTACATCCGAAATACAAATCTGTTGCTATTGTTCTTTACTGTTCTTGCAAACAATCATCATCCACACTATACATCTAATCCTTTGTTACAGCAAGTCGGTGAGATTGACAACCTCGCTGTTTCGTTGGGGCAAAGTACTTTGGTTGTGTTGTGCAGGTTCCACGTTGGCGCCGGAATCTCTGGTGTTGCGCCGCACTACATCCCGCCGCCATCAACCTTCAACGTGCTTCTTGGCTCCTCCTGATTCGATAAACCTTGGTTTCTTTCTGAGGGAAAACTTGCTGCTGTTTGCATCATACCTTCCTCTTGGGGTTCCCAACGAACGTGTGAGTTACACGCCATCACGCCGCGCTCTGGGTCGGTCGGTCGATGGCAAGGATGGGGCGCTCGGAGTTGGGGCCGAGGTAGAGAAGAGGTCGCCACTGTCGCTACAACGCTCGAGGTTGGTCGGTTGGTGTCGAGGCCAGGGTAGAAGCGGTCGCTGCCATGACCAGGCAAGGCACAATCTTCCTTGAAGCTCGCCTTGGCTTCCTCTCGTGGGCGGTGGCTAGGGTTTTGAGGCTCGGGTAGTAAGGGGTCCAACCATGCCTGACGTACCTTGTACCCGACGACGAAGGGCAGGACGCCACAACCATCCTCTCAACAGTCACCGGAAGAGAATGAGAGGTGGAATGGCGATTTTGCCCCTGGTCATCCAACGAAAACACAAGGCAACCATCTTGTCTCTCCCCTCCCCATTTCAGCCAACACAAAGTGCCACCTTCACCGATGAGTAGCCCATGTAAGATGCAACCCTGCAAATCAGTGACCAAAACTGGACTCAATACCGGGCTAGGTAGAAAAGGCGAACCAAACAGGAGCCAAAAGCCAAACTGTTCATAAAAAAAGCCATGAAGAGTACGATGTAAAGCTATTTTCTCGGATCTATATTATTTTCTAGATGCATCTATGTTAGTGACAAATATTATGGTCAGAGTTCTAGATACATTCATTTTAGCGACAAATAATATGGATGAGATGGAGTACTTCTCTAGATTACCGGGGTCAAAAGCCAAATTGTTCAGCTAAAATGCCAAATTGTTAGAGCTCCAACCAACTCGGTCATTGATGCTTTCACACTTGCATTCTTTGGTAATTATACATTCTTATTATAAGCAGTATCATGCATGCCATGTTGGCAAAAATCTGATGTGACATTATAATTAATGAGGAAAAAAAGAATGATTTCATAGGTAGATATTGTATCATATCACATAAAACTAAAAAAAATAATGTGAAATTATATCATGTACATACATTTTTGCATTGAGATTCTGCAAAATATTAAATGTGAAAAAAATATTATACCACATCATGATATCATAAACTAGTACTATTATATGTCGCTTCCCATTGTTATAGTTATATCCCTCCGTGCCATAATCATGATTTTAGTCTGTGAATGGAATATCAATCTGCCAAGTGGCATATTGATTTGATCATACAATTGACCAGCCGTGCAGGTGCACACGCACTGCACACCGGTCCGAAGCTGGTTTTATCGAAGGGTACATGTGGCTCGGTCCAGCCTGAACAATACGGCCATCTTCCCGTGCGTAGAGAAAAAAATGACGGAAGCAGACATCTCGGGCACCCTTCCCATGGGATCCTCCTCGCCTTCCCCGTCTCCGCCGCCGGCGCCGCCGAAGTCGTCCGCTCCTTCCCGTGGCGCCTCCAATGCCAGCCTGCGCTGGCAAATCCTCCGCCGCGCACTGCTCGCTCGCTCCGCCGCCTCCCGCGCATCAGGTCTTACCGATTCCATTCCCTTTTCTGACCACCTCATTCAGCTGTTTATACTCGATTCGTTTAGTTTAGCATCCTCCTCCGCTCGATCTGCCGCCATAGTGGGGTGGCGCATCTTGTCGTCTTATCTGTACTGGTCGTGTCATACGAACCTCGGCACCTCATAGCACCGATATTTGTGGATCACAAAGGCTCTAGCTGGAAGTCTTGATTTGATTTACTGCCCTTGTTAATGTTAGGGAGCATTGGCATTTACATGCTCTACCGACTTGCATTTCACCAGATCGAGAGCATACATATTCAAAATGATTGTTGTAAACGCCTTATGCTGTTCCAGCTATGGAACCTATAAATACTCAAGTTGTAAAAGAAATTGATTCTCTCTTGCTTCAGCTATAGCATTCAATCAAACGTATCTCTCCTTTATTTTTGTCAGATGCATCATCATGGTGTGATCATTTAACTCAAGAATATGATTCTATGGACTTGCGAATTTCTTTTGTACGCACCTTTATATATAGGACACACTGCCTTCTTCCTTGTTCCATATACATCCTTCTTCCACAACCACCTACTCTTGTCTCTTCCTTCCCAACATGTTCTGTGGACAATGTCAGGTTTTGGGTTGAACTGGTTGCCTTTATCTCGGCACCAGGCTGCGTGTTTATATAGTCCGAGGCATAACCATCGGCAGCAATTTACAGGGGAGATTACAACCAACTCGATGGGGTAGAGATTCAATCTATGATCTGATCACATACGATCAGATATACACAGAAGATACTAACCAATTCTAATTCTATCTCTACCCCTTCTAGAACACGCACACGTTACAACTAACACATACAATATCTTGATCGCTAACACCCCTCCTCAATCTTAGCTGTCCTCAGGTTAAGATTGTGTTTAAATTCCTCAAGCCGTCGAACCGGTAAAGCTTTTGTAAAGCCATCTGCCACCTGGTCTTGTGATGGAATAAATCTGATCTCAAGCAATTTATTTGCAACTCTTTCTCTCACAAAATGAAAATCTATCTCAATATGCTTGGTTCTTGCATGAAATACAGGATTAGCCGAAAGATAAGTGGCTCCCATATTGTCACACCAAAGACACGAAGTTCTTCTTCTTTTGATTCCAAGTTCTTTTAATAAGGACTCAACCCAAATTACTTCAACTTGTAGCATTTGCTAATGACTTGTATTCAGCCTTCGTACTTGACCTAGAAACTGTTGCTTGTTTTCCGGCACTCCAAGAAATTAGGTTAGGTCCAAAGTAAACCGCAAAACCTCCAAGTGGATCTTCTATCATCTACACACCCCGCCCAATCGAAGCATCCGAGAAGGCACTTATCAAGGTAGAGGGTGATTTTCCGAATGTTAGTCCTAGACCAACAGTCCCTTTTATATACCTTAGTATTCTTTTGACTGCTGTCCAATGAACAGTGGTTGGTGCATGGAGGTACTGACAAACCTTGTTGACTGAGAAAGCAATGTCTGGCCTCGTCAATGTCAAGTATTGGAGTGCGCCTACAATGCTTCTGTACTTTGTTCCATCTTCTGGCCCAAGTACATCTCCTTGTGTGGTCGATAATTTTTCCGAGGCCGATAATGGTGTTGGTGCCGACTTGGAATCTTTCATGCCAACTCTGGTTAACAAGTCCAATGCATACTTTTCTTGGGTTAGTGTAATACCATCATTATATTTTCTCACTTCTATACCCAGAAAATAATGCAAGTCACCTAGATCCTTTAATGCAAATGCTGCTCCCAAATCTTTGAGAAGTGCACTGATGGCTTCATTGGAGGAGCTAGTGACTATAATATCATCAACATATACCAATACAAAAATGGTGATACCTGACTTGTTATAAATGAACAGAGAGGTGTCGGCTTTAGATGGCATGAAACCAAAATCTTGGAGCTTTGTGCTTAATCTGGCAAACCATGCTCTTGGTGCTTGCTTGAGACCATAAAGAGATTTATCCAGCTTACACACATGATGTGGTTTGTTGGGACTCTCATACCCAGTGTGGTCGCTTCATATAAACTTCTTCTTCCGTAACACCATGGAGAAACGCGTTCTTCACATCCAGACTGTCTTAGGCTCCATCCTCTCGGACACGTAAATAGCCAAAACAAGTCTGATAGTAGCAGCTTTAACAACAGGACTAAAAGTGTCCTCATAGTCTATGCCATATCTTTGTTTGAAACCCTTTGCTACTAGTCTAGCCTTGTATCTATCAATGGTTCCATCACTTTTCCTTTTAACCCTATAAATCCATTTGCAATCTATAAGATTTATGCCTTTCCTATATGGAACTAAATGCCAAGTTTTGTTTGATACTAATGCATCATATTCATCATCCATAGCATGCTTCCAGTTTTTACTAGACAATGCTTCTTGCAAATTTCTAGGTTCATCAGATGTTGCAGATAAACCATAGCGAACTGTTCCATCATTGTAAATTTTAGGCTTACTGTTCCCCGTTCTTGCACGGGTGCGGTAGAGAATTCCTGCCGGTGCCGTTGCAGAATTATCGGCCGCAGAAGATCCTGCCTCCTGGCGTGAAGCAGGCCGACCAGGAGCATCTGCTCTGCCCTGGCGCTGGTGATCCCGAGACGGATCTCCTGTCGCGTCGGTGCACGTGGCCCCGCGCGAGCGAGCGGGAGATGCTCCCATTGGTGCGTCCGACCCGGAGACGTGGCGCGACGCGGTCTCCTCGGGTGAGCTTGCCCCTTCGGTGGACGAGGAGGCAGGCGACGTGGCGCCTGCTTGTTGGTTGGCACGCGACGGACGCGTCGTAGTGGTACGCGTGTGCGCGCCTGCCGCGCCTGACGCACCTGGCGTTGCTGATCCCGACGCAGATCCTGCCGGGGACGATCCCGAAGCGGATGTTTGAGGAGATTCTGCTCCGTGTCTCGTGCCGGTGTCGTTTTCCGAAAAATCCGAAAAATCTTCACCACGGCTGTTCGACTCCGTTTCGATTGACGCCGAATTTTCTCCACTGCTTGGCCGTCGTACTCGTGGAACTTGGGCAGGAATAAGAACAGTAGGATCATTAGGTGTTAGATCAATGCATTGTTGCCCCCCTTGAGCAAAGACCGATTGATTTTGGCAAAATTCGGGTAAGAGGAGAATCTCTTTTCGGAGTAGGGCGCCGGCATTGGGTCGAAGTTTTGAGAAAGGAAAAACTGATTCATCAAAGACAACATCACGGGATATATAGACACGTCCACTAGAGGGCTCTAGACACTTGACCCCTTTATGCATATTGCTATAGCCAATGAAAACACATTGTTTAGACCGGAAAGCTAGTTTCCTTGAATTATATGGACGGAGGTTGGGCCAACAGGCACAACCAAAGACACGCAAAGAGGAATAATCAGGTGTCTTTTGGAGAAGTCGTTCCATAGGTGTTTCATTGTTGATGACTTTGGAGGGGAGCAAGTTTATGAGATATGTGGCGGTCAAAAAAGCTTCATCCCAGAATTTTAGTGGCATGGATGCATTTGCAAGAAGGGCTAGCCCAACTTCAACTATATGACGATGCTTTCTTTCAGCGGAGCCATTTTGTTGATGGGCGTGAGGACATGATACATGGTGAGCAATGCCCACCTTTTGAAAGAAGGGGTTGAGTTTTTCATACTCACCTCCCCAATCTGTTTGCATTGCAATAATTTTTCTATTGAATTGTCGTTCAACGAGATTTTGGAAATTTTGGAATACTTGAAACACTTCAGATTTTTTCTTAAGAAGATAGATCCATGAAAATTTGCTATAGTCATCAATGAAGCTTACATAGTACTCAAACCGACCAACGAGAGGTGGGTGCCTTTCCCCATACATCGGAGAAGACAAGTTCTAGAGGAGTCGTAGAAGTACTAGTGGATCTAATATAAGGGAGTTGATGACTTTTTGCTTGTTGACATGAATCACACACAGACTCAATCCTAGACTCATTGGAACAAGGAAGCTCAAATTTCCTAAGAAGACGTTGAACGACTTGAAAAGAGGGATGACCCAATCTATCATGCCACCTTGATGCTGAAGGCTTGGTGACGCTAAGGACAACTTTATTTGAACTTGACGATGATGATGACACCAAAGGGTAGAGGCCACGAACGCATCGACCTTTAAGAAGAATTTTCTTCGTTGCCTGGTCCTTCACAAAAAAATGCCACGGATGAAATTCAACAAAAACATTGTTGTCTATGGTGAAACGGTGAATGGAGATTAGATTTTTTGTGGCACTAGGAACATGAAGAACATTCGAAGGTGGAGATATTTTGATGGGGTTTTAACAATTGCATGACCAACATGACTAATGTCCATACTCGCTCCGTTTGCCGTGTGAATCTTCTCACGGCCATTGTACCTCTCCTTCATAGCGAGCTTGTCAAGCTCGCCGGTGATGTGGTCCGTGGCGCCGGTGTCGCAGTTCCAGTTGGTGTCGACGCCGTAGGCAGCGTTGGCGCCCATCTCCTCTTCTTCTTCTTCGTCGTCGGAGTAGCGGTGCCAACACTTCCAGGCCGGATGACCTGGCTTGCCGCAGATTTGGCAGATGATGCCATCTTTGCCCTTGCCATTGTTGCCGCCACCACGGCGGCCATTGCCACCACCTCCTTGCTGCTGTCGTCCTTGGCCACGACCATAGCCGCGACCTCCACCGCGATGCACCTCGGCCACCCCTGCGTCCGCCGCGTCCACGTGCAGCAGCGTTGGCGGAGGAGTTTCCTCCGTCGATGCTTACGCCGAGCATCTCCATGTGGTTGTCGTACGCCGCCATCTGGGCGTACAGCTCGGCGACGGTGAGGTTTTTGTCGGCTTGAGCGCCGATTGCTGCAAAAATAGGGTTATAAACATCATCCAGACCTGCGAGGAGGTACTCCACAAGCTCGTCCTCCTCGATCTTTCGGCCCGCTGCTGCGAGCTCATCCGCCACCGCCTTCACCGCAGCAAAGTACTGCGATGTGGTCTTGCCCTCCTTCTTGGTGTTGGCGAGTTTCACTCGCGATTGGCGGTGCGGGTGCGGGATTGTGCGGCGAACATGGACGTGATCATCGCCCGGACTTGCGACGCCGTCTTCATCCCGATGCGAGAGACCATGATCTCCCCGGACGGAGATGCCGTAGGTAGGCAAGTACCGGCTGGTCATTCCGGGACCCAGGCGTCGTACGCCGGGTTGTCCACCTCCTCTTCTTTGCCGTCTTTGTCGACGGTGAGCTTCTTGGGTGGCGCCTTGGAGGATCCATCAAGGAACCCCATCACGCGGGCGCCACGGACAGCCGGGAGAACCTGCGTCTCCCACAGCAGGTAGTTCTCCCTGGTTAGCTTTTCAGCGGTACCCTGGCTTGGGAGATTGGACGCCATGGGGCCGGAGGAGGAGGATGATCCGCTCATAGCTAGATGTGTTTAGTTTGTTTGGAAGATAGGCTCTGATACCATGTCAGGTTTTGGGTTGAACTGGTTGCCTTTATCTCGGCACCAGGCTGCGTGTTTATATAGTCCGAGGCATAACCATCGGCAGCAATTTACAGGGGAGATTACAACCAACTCGATGGGGTAGAGATTCAATCTATGATCTGATCACATACGATCAGATATACACAGAAGATACTAACCAATTCTAATTCTATCTCTACCCCTTCTAGAACACGCACACGTTACAACTAACACATACAATATCTTGATCGCTAACAGACAATACATGTATTTGGAAAGGCGTGCGGAATGGGTGGCATCCAGAAATAAATCGTTCGCTACAGGAATGAAAATGGTACTTGTGGCTCTAACTTTGGATTAGTGAATGGCTAATAAAGGAAAGAAGAAGAATCAACTTTGCTTCGCTGGCTACAAAATCAAACCGCAGTTCTCTGAGGCACTCAGGAATAGGGTTACAAGTAACGCCAAGTTTGCAATCTTTCGGGGGTGGGGGGTCTACTAAGCACAAGCCTTTTATTAAATGCAAATACATTGAAGTGAAAATCCTCGGTAGTTGGTATTTTGTACCAATGTGTCCTTTGTGATATTAGACCATGTGATGATTTTATATACTTACCAAAATTTCCTCATATAAGCATGACAATATGACATGCCCCTTATAAAAGATGCCTACATACCTATTGTAAGGGTATATAGTAGCACCCACACTAAGACGATCGGAGTTGAACATGCATGTAAGAAAGAAGATGAGATGTTGCAGTTAGAATGCATTGGGTCTGCTGGTGCAGTATGTTAGGAATATGAGGTACCCAGAAATGCATCTTCTACCCCAACGAATCTGCTAGTTATCGTGGATCTTATGTAAGTAGTAAGAAATGCATAGCCAGCGAAAGCCTCGGAAGATCTATTACAGGTCGTACACGATCAACCAGGCGATTGTGAAGGATGCATTATGAACGATCGTGCGCAAGGCCATGAGGGCCTATAGATCCTAATCCGTAAAGGTGGAAACAAACAGAAAAGCCCCAACTACCTTGTATGCATGTTCTACTTCCTTCGAGGAGGCCGCTGATAAGTAGTCCGCCACCTGCAAATCGGATATGGTTCGGATCCTCTGCTACCTCGGTTCGTTCATTCTAATTTTGTGGGCTCAATAGGAAAGAAAATCCAAACAAGCACCGAGAAACTTTCAGTTCACCGACCAGAGCACGAGGGCTTGCTGAAGCAAAGCAGAGAAAAAGACAGTCTATTTGACATGCGATTGTTTTTCTTCATGAGAACAGTCGAAAAAATAGATCGAAAAAATTGCTGCCCAACTCCCCCAAAATTATATAAGCACATTTCCCCAAATATTAACAGCAGATTTGTTGTTTTAACATGCTAATAAAATGGAAAGAAAATCAGCCCCTACACTGTTGTCGGTCTTCATCATTCTATAGATGCTCCTCCAGCTCGTGGACCTCATCCCCTCCTTGTCTTACCCCCCTTGACACTTCCTCTGCAAGAGGGCATGTTGTCCTTGAAGGTGAGAGGGGTTGTGACCTCACCGCCCCGGATCTGGGTGGATCCGCGACATCCGCGTTCAGAGTTAGGGTCGGGGAATAGTAGGAGGCTACATCGCGCTCCGGGTCGGTCGGTCGATGGCGAGGATGGGGCGCTCGGAGTTGGGGCCGAGGTAAGAGGCCGCCGCTGCCGCTACAACGCTCGAGGTCGATCGGTTGGTGTCGAGGCCAGGGTAGAAGCGATCGCTGCCGTGACCAGGCAAGGCACAATCTTCCTTGAAGCTCGCCTTCGCTTCCTCTTGTTGGCGGTGGCTTGGGTTTTGAGGCTCGGGTAGTAAGGGGTCCAACCATGCCCGACGTGCCTTGCACCCGACGACGAAGGCAGGACGCCACAACCATCCTCTCCACAGTCACCGGAAGAGAATGAGAGGTGGAATGGCGATTTTACCCTGGTCATCCAACGAAAACACAAGACAACCATCTTGTCTCTCCCCTCCCCATTTCAGCTCACACAAAGTGCCACCCTCACCGACGAGTAGCCCGTGTAAGATATAAGCCTGCAAATCAGTGACCGAAACTGAACTCAATATCGGGCTGGGTAGGAAAGGCGAACCAAACAGGAGCCAAAAGCCAAATTGTTCATAAAAAAAGCCATGGAGAGTACGTGTAAAGCTACTTCCTCGGATCCATATTATTTTCTAGATACATCTATTTTAGTAACAAATAATATGGCCAGAGTTTTAGATACATTCATTTTAGCGACAAATAATATGGATGATATGGAGTACTTCTCTAGATTACCGGGGTCAAAAGCCAAATTGTTCAGCTAAAAATGCCAAATTGTTAGAGCTCCAACCAACTCGGTCATTGATGCTTTCACACTTGCATTCTTTGGTAATTATACAATTTTATTATAAGCAGTATCATGCATGCTATGTTGGAAAAAATCTGATGTGACATTATAATTAATGAGGAAAAAAATAAGAATGATTTCATATTGTATCATATCACATAAAACTAAAAAAATAATGTGAAATTATGTCATGTACATACATTATTTGCATTGAGATTCTGCAAAATATTAAATGTGAAAAAAATATTATACCACATCATGATATCATAAACTAGTATTATATGTCGCTTCCCATTGTTATAGTTATATCCCTCCGTGGCATAATCATGATTTAGTCTGTGAATGGAATATCAATCTGCCAAGTGGCATATTGATCATACAATTGACCAGCCGGTCCGAAGGGTGCCTCGGCCCAGCTTGAACAATACGGTCATCTTTCCGTGCGTAGAGAAAAAAAATGACGGAAGCAGACATCTCGGGCATCCTTCCCATGGGATCCTCCTCGCCTTCCCCGTCTCCGCCGCCGGCGCCGCCGCAGTCGTCCGCTCCTTCCCGTGGCGCCTCCAATGCAAGCCTGCGGTGGCAAATCCTCCGCCGCGCACTGCTCGCTCGCTCCGCCCCCTCCCGCGCATCAGGTCTTACCGATTCCATTCTTTTTTTTTTCTCACCACCTCAATCAGCTGTTTATACTCGATTCGTTTAGTTTAGCGTCCTCCTCCGCTCGATCTGCCGCCATAGCGGGGTAGCGCATCTTGTCGTCTTATCTCTACTCGTCGTGCCATATGAGACCTCGACACCTCATAGCACCGATATTTGTGGATCACAAAGACTCTAGCTGGAACTCTTGATTTGGTTTACTGCTCTTGTTAATGTTAGGGAGCTTTGGCATTTACATGCTCTACCAACTTGCATTTCACCAGATCGAGAGTATACATATTCAAAATGATTGCTGTAAACGCCTTATGCTGTTCCAAGCTATGGAGCCTATAAATACTCAAGTAGTAAAAGAAATTGATTCTCTCTCGCACACCTATAGCATTCAATCAAACGTATATCTTCTTTATTTTGTCAGATGCATCATCATGGTGTGACCATTTAACTGAGGAACATGATTGTACGGACTTGCAAATTTCTTTTGTACACACACCTTCATATATAGGCCACACTGCCTTCTTCCTTGTTCCATATACACCCTTCTTCCACAACCACCTACTGCTGTCTCTTCCTTCCCAGCATGGGGTGCGGAGAATACATGTATTTGGAAGGGCGTGCGGAATGGGTGGCATCCAGAAATAAATCATTCCCTGCAACAATGAAGATTGTATTTGTATCTCCAACTTTGGATTAGTGAATGGCTAATAAAGGAAAGAAGAAGAATCGACTTTGCTTTGCTGGCTACAAAATAAAACCGCGGTTCCCTGAGAGTTTGCAGTGCACTTCAAGCAAACCTGGTGCACCCAACATCAGCGCACTGGCTGGTTCTGGTAAAATTTTGTAGAGTATGAAAACCCTTGGTATGTATATGACCAAGTTTGTCGAGAAGCACCTCATGATTCCTCGAGAGAAAAGCCTTCAGATTTCATTCAGGAGATGAGCAAACTTCGACCGATCTTCCATTGTGCCTTGCAATGAAGTGAGCACCACTTGGCATTCAGTACAAACAATAATTGGCATCTTCATCATAACTAAAACTAATCCCCAGCCAACCATGGCGCTGCGAAATGGCATACAGATTGAGATCATCATAGATTTTTTTTTTTCGAAATGGGGATCATCATAGAATTGGCCAGCCGTTGCAGGTGCACATCGGTCCCAAGCTCCCAAAGCTTGATAGAACCATGTACGTGTGGCTCGGGCCAGCCTAAAGAATACGACCAGTTCCGTTCGTCGTATCAGTGCTTCCCATGGAAAAAGAAATGGAAGCAGACATCTCGGGCTCCCTCCCCATGGGATCCTCCTTGCCTTCCCGTCGCCAGTGCCAGCCACGGCGCAGTCGTCTGCTCCTGCCTATGGCGCCTCCAATGCCAGCCTGCGGTGGCAAATCCTCTGCCGCGCACCGCTCGTTCGCTCCTCGTACTCCCGTGCATCAGGTCCTGCCGATTCCTTTCCATTTTCTCACTCCCACGCCAGCTTTTATACTTGATTCGTGTAGTTTAGCGTCCAGTTCTGTTCAATCTGCCGCCTTCAGCGATCGAAATTCCAAAAGACGAGATATCTGACGTGTGACACCTGGTACCACTGATATTTGTGGAGCAGGAAGAGTGAAGCTGGAACTCTTAATTTACTAATCTTGTATTTTAGCGGTACTATTGTTATTTAAGCTCTACCGACTTGCATTTCACCAGATCGGGATGCTCATGTTCAGCGTATGCCTTTCCAGCTTTGAATTTTTGTCCCTGCAAATTTTACATTCAAGCAAAATGGCTAACACAAAACTCACTGTGGCATATGCCATTTCCTTGTATAGCTGAGTACTTTCTGAAATAAAACTGTAGTGGAAGCCCAGAGTGTATGAACAGGAACCTAAGTTTGCACTCCTGGGATGTCTTTTACCATCGAACAGTAGCGTTTAGACTTGCGGTGATCACTCCCCCGCTAGTTTGTTTCTTTTGCTGCTAGCTGTTTCTCCCGTGGTTTGTGGGAGCTGTACATAGTGTAGGAAGAAAAAGACTGACGCTGTTTTTCGTTATCCCCCGATAATGAAAATCGATCCCAGTGGTGGGTCGCTTGGAAATAAAAGTTTGCACTCCTGGGGACTTGTACTGAGCAGGTGGTATTGTACATCTACTCTGCTAACTAAGTGAGCTAGGCACATTCCCCTTTTTCCGGAGTACTACTTGATTCAAAGAAATAAGTCTATCTTGATTTGGAGCATGAAGTCTTATTTGATTGAGATAGAAATGAGGTTCTTGCTTCAAAATTATGTACTATCATAACTATTATTGTGTATGAGCAATTATTCTGCTCACTGCTTAACCTTCGCAATAAACACTACCGTAAAATTGTGAATGCACACTTAGCTGGTCATACTTTTTTTTGTAGATACTAGTTAATCATCCTTTTCATCTGTGCAACCACTTCTTAACTGTTTTTTAAGAGAACTGTAAGGGCTACAATATCAATAGGAAAACAGATTCACATTTATGAGGTCTTGAACCTGGGTTGGTAGGGTTGTATCTCCACTTGTCCAACCAAGTTAGCTAGGCTAACTTCCCTGTCACTGTTTAACTGTTAGAAATGTGTTTGCAGACCATATTAGCTTCCTTTCATTCCAACGTCATTCTGGTGATTGGCATCCTGTAATGCAGCTTCCTTTTTTTTTTCTGTCCGTGTTTGCTTCTGTTTAACTTTTCGTTTATTTTTTACAACTTTAAGTAGTAGCTAAAATCTCTCCTAAATCTGTTACCTTTTAATGGTTTATATTTTATAGTTCGTTTTACATGTGTATTACATTAACTTTTTGTTTCCTGGTTAATTTGCGCAGACGGAACTACAAATGACCAGCAGAAGATAGGTGACACAAACAAAATTTCCAGAAAGGCATCGCGTGGCTTCAACCTGATCGAGTGTCATGTAGTGCCAGTTTCACAGTTACATAAATCACAAGGAAATTCCTTAAATGGAAATGGCGTGGAATGTCAAAAAGATGTCTATGTTCATTATAAGCTGCCCTGTGGAGGTTCACCGGAACTTAATGTAATGTAAGCAGTTAACTATTTTACCCATAGTTCATACTAAACACTATTCTTCTCCTGTTCTAATAGAAATATTGATCTTCTAGTTCTTTTCTGATAAAATAGAGAACCATATTATTCTCTCCGTCCACTAAGGCCCACCAATTAGAATCTAGAAAGGTCGGCTACAATTCCTCAGGTTAATATTTTTTTGCTTGTTTACAGGTACAGAAGAGACGACTCCGTTGAACTAAATGATATTGAAGCTTCCAACAGATACAATATTGACACTACTGGCCTTGTATGTAAGTTTTGTTCAAGCTGATCTATTGTCTTTGTTGTTACCACGGATTATGTAATTCTTACTGTTATCGGTTACTGCCTGTCAAATTGAAGAGTTTTCAAAATTTTGTTTGGAGCGTAAATAAACAGGCTTTTACTCGTGTCAAAAGAGAATGTAGACATATGCAAAATGTGAACTGTTTAATCTTTTGTTCATTTTACATTCTTGCATTCCTCTCAGTTTTGGCCATGTTAGGAGTTTGAAGTCCCATATACGCAGGAGTTTTGCCTGTTGCAGTAGAAACAACATTCTCATATTCGACCAATTTATTTGAAGTTATTTAATACTCCCTCTGTTCCATATTTCTTGTCGTGGTTTTGGTTGAAATTTGAAGTACAATCATGACAAGAATTATGGAACAGAGGGAGTAGGAGATTCACCCATATTCTAGTATTGATGCCCCTCTAAGATCTATAGTTTGTTCATCTATAGTAAACCACCTAACTGACTTAGCTTCCAGCCAGGTAACGAGTTTTTGCAACATCACATGCTGCATGAAATGCTCTTTGGTCAGCAATCACTTTAAGTTCTGATATACATTTGAAAGTGACATACTGCTAATAAACAATTCTGAACTTACAACTTCTTTGTTGTTCTTCCAATGTGCTTCTCATGTGGTACTATTTGTCTTATGTCGAATAGAAACCAGCCTCAGCTTTTATTTTATGTTTTTTATTCCATGAAGGTTGTTGGCCGTCAGAAGAGGTCCTAGCCTTCTACTGTATCAACCATTCGGATATGTTCAGGTTTGTTGTTAGGCGTATTTACCCATGTGAACTTGGACCAATTTGTAAGCAGTACACTTTTGCTGATTGGCGTAGCATGCTTGAGTAACTTGAGATGCTCCTCATTAAAAAAAACTTGAGCTGCTCCTGTTACAGTTAATTGAACAGGTGTTCCACTCAAGAACTGGATACTGGAGAACTTAATATTTTGGTTTCTGTTTTACCTTTTGATAGTTTTGAGCTCTCACGAATTATATCTAGAATCAGGGGTGGAGCCAGACCCCGGGCGGCTGCCCAGGCTAGTCCAGCAACTCTCCATTAAGCATTAGTGTAATCATAGTGCTCAGGACTGATGTTCGCTGGGGCAAACGCCAGCCACCGCTGCTATTGTAAAGGCTCTGCTCACACTCCATGAGTGCTCTGGCTCTGCCACTGTCTAGAATTGTTGGTTAAAATTTGTTCTCGCATACAAACATCTAGTAATGAACCTTTGTTATCCCACAGTAGCTACCAACTACAAAGAAATCATTTTACTTAGGTGAAAATAATAGTATTTTGTTTCTTTCACTAAATTCAATCTATGTAGTATATGTAGTATATTTCTCAGATAATTTCCCCTTCAAATTCATGATAGGTCCAAAAGGGTGCTTGAACTTGGATCTGGTTATGGATTGGCTGGACTTGTTATTGCAGCCAGTGCAAATGCTAACGAGGTTGTCATTTCAGATGGAAACCCACAAGTAGTTGGATGTATCCTTTCTAATCAGTTATACAAAATCTGTTGCATAATTTCATACTCCTAGACAATATTGATTGAATATGAGCTACATACCACAAGTGTTCTTTTGTGATACGTTTTGTGAATATCACAACCCAATAGCAAATCAGATAGATTATTCTGAGATGTTACCCTTTTTTTTTGCCTTTGTAAGCCATTAACCCTCAGATATTCAGAAGAACATATCCATCAATGCAGAAACTTTTGATCGGACAAAAGTTAAATCTATGACACTACATTGGGATCAAGAGCAACCTTCAGAGATGTTTAACTCTTTTGACATTATTGTTGCAAGTGACTGGTACGGATTGTTTACCACTTTATTGTTCTTGATCACAAACCAAGTGATCATCTATGAAACATTCATGCTAAGTATCATTTCATTGTGTCAGCAATATCCTCTTGTAGTGGGGCTGTAATATTGCTTAGGTGCAAATGTTAGAAGTACATTCCTTTGTGTGAAAAACAGTTTTGGAAGCTATATCTTAAAAGTATTGGTTGATTGCATTTTTTTTTTGCTTCGATCGGATCAGCATTCTTTGATCCAGTCATAATGCAGAAATGGTTAAACTTGTATTTCCGCCATCTCAAGAGATGATAGTAGTTTACAGTTTATAGAGCAAGCAGCTGCTGTACGTCAAGTCAGCACTAATATGTATGAACAACAGCTAGTGCTCAGTTTGGCTGACTTATTCGCAATTCCCTTGTCCTGCAGTACATTTTTCAAGCAATTCCATCGAAGCCTTGCCTGGGTAGTCAAATCTTTGTTGAAGCATTCGGAAGCCTCGCAGGCCATCTTTATGAGCCCGAAGAGAGGTGATTCACTCAACAAATTCCTAGAAATAATCAAAGAATATGGTTTACGTTATGAGTTGATAGAGAATTATGATCCCACTGTCTGGAATCTGCACAAAAAATATGCGACGGGAGATGACAGATCGTGGCCCAACTATAACGAGGAGCATTGCTATCCTTTATTGGTTAGAATTACCGTTGGACATTTTGTTTGATCTTAGATGGGTCCATTTGTTGCATTGGCATTATCTGTTCTATGTTCTTTCTCTATAAAAGATAACAGTGTAATATCTACTACTGAATCTTCGTGGATATCTTTCATGGCATCACCCTTTTTCTTGAAGTGACAGAAAGAGAGATGATATATACACTTGCAAATTCCATTTTCTCACCATGTATCGGTCTTCCAAATCCTGTATATTTATTGAATGAAGTTCTTCTGGATGCATAACAGTCCTTTTTCAGCATCCTTCATTTTTGTCCCCATCCGTAAAGGTTACAACTGATGTAGACACACATATATACCTTCTTACTTTTTATCCGATTTACTAATGGCATCATCCGTGTATTCAAAATATCCACCTATTCCTTTTTCTAGAGTAATTAAACATATCACTTGTCATTTTTGTCACTGGGATTACTCATCATGTAGCTGAACTTTTGATAGAAATATTCCCCTTTTCTGCAACTGTAGTAACCCATTAGCATGTCTTCATTATCCGCCTGGGCACAGTTAACTGCTTTCGTACTGGGGGCGATGCAGTGCGGGGGACTGCACCATTGTCGTTGTCGATCTAGCATTGCAAATATCTTGTGCCGACTAGCAGCATGCTTTAGGCCAATAGAAAATATCTTCTGGCACTTCAACATTTCTGAGTTTATTACAGTTGCTGGTTGAGGCTGATGTTATTTTCACCAGCTTTCTCTGACTTTGCGTCTACTAAGTTGACGTCTCTTGACAGCATGCGTTATCCATAATCAAGTGGTTGCTGCATCACGGCCTCCATGTTCTTTTTATTAGCTCATGCTGCTTTCTCTGTATGCCTTGCGTCAATGCCTCGTCAGATTGTCCGAATGCAGTTGCTTCCTATCTACGAGTAATTGCTATTTCCACAGCTTTATTTTATTGCTGACTGGATGAAAGCAACTTCCGAAAATGCCAAATTGTTTACGGATAGTAAATAGCTGCTGAAGGGTCGATGCTTCTGAACCTGTGTAGGTGAGGTTTAGGAGATCTGGAGCTCATTTCTAAATATCCTAATTGTATGATGCCAGGGCAAATGCCTGCATCTTCACTCGTCGGGTAGCTGACAACAACCGTCAACAGTATCAGATACAGTGATGATAATACAGAGGTGGTCGTCACGACGCAACGAACGCATTGATATTTTCAGTGTTTCCGGTGGGATCCACCGTTGGTTCCCTCGTGCGTCCCTTGCTTGAATTTGACATCTTTGTGGACCGCCTCATTAGGTCCAGCGTTCTTGTCAGTACCCCAACTGTATGAACTTCGTACGTGCCCAGTGCCCTAGGGATCTTTGGCGAATGTGCGTATTCCATGAGCCAAAGTGACACTTCCCGAAAGGTAGCTTCTCTTTTGTGATATTGAACTGGAACGAAAATACGAGGGAAAGCCATCCACTTTCACGAAGGCTTTTCTGCGTACTTGTGTCTTTGGACGCCATGTGTGAGCTTCTATGGATTGTCGGATGGGTGAGGTTTATGCTCGTTTTTCTTGTGTAGATCTGTTGGTATTGCTGTGTAGAAGTTGGAACTTTCGTCCTTAGTCGTAACTGAGTGGAACTGCTCGAGGCACCGTTAATGGAACTGAATGTGATGATACATCAATTCATTTTACCTGCTACCTCCTACGGTTAAGAATTCTTTTACCCATAGGATCATAAATACAAGTTTTACATAAAAGAGCTCTATCATAAAACATTTGGAGAGTTTGAGCCCTTAAGGATACTTTTTGTGTATGTCATTTGATTCGCAAGATTGAAAGAATAATCAGGTTCATTTGCACCCAAATTTGGAGGAAGCTTCTATCCACCCATATTTCTGTGATTCCATTATTTTTCATTTTGTGTGCCAAACATGATTTGATGCTTATTTCTCTAGCTTTCCGCTCACATAATTGAAGAGTACCATTCCAACTGCGGTCCTATTCATGTGCTTTAGAAATCATGTGAATACAGCGATCCTTATTTCGTGAATTTGGTTGGCTATCTCTAATTGTATGCTCCTCCCAAACTCTTTTATTTAACTCTAATAGTAGTATCATACTCACAAGAAAAGCAATCTATCCATGTCACGATCCCACCCGAATCCTCATGCCATAGGTAGTGTACTAGAAAAGCAAAAATTTACTTTTAAGCGCATGCTACATGTTGCTTGAACTTTTCAAAATTCACAAACTCAATGTCAAAACTTCAAAAAGCCCATCCGAGATGTAGCCAACGATGTATACTGCAAGTGTGCAAATTTTTAATGAGAAAACCTTGTATACTGACTCAACAAAAATGAGAAATCTGGAAAAAACAAATTGGAAACTTTGACTTTTGTCCTGTTCGCCACGCCTAGATCTGCACATATGTCATTTTTCCCTGAGCCTAGAATACCATGTATTTTTGTATTGAGTTTTTCGCACGATGGTAAGATAAAAACTCGGTGCTCCAAAATGCCACTCTGGTTACCAAATGGCATATTGGTTGGTGCGGTTTTTAGCTACCCAACTCCAATGAGCTCTTTTTTAAATAAATTGAAACATATGTTTACAAGTTTAGACAAATCCGCAAAATTCTAGCATGCTGTAGGAATGCACTATAAGCATGCCAAGTATAAAGAAAAACATTATTAAACATGTTTGAAAAAAAAATGGTGATCTAAATTGGCAAAGAGTGGCGACACTATTTACATCTATAGATCGTCGCATGTTTTATGCAACATTTTTCATGAATGTGCTTGCCTGTAGTGAAAACAGTTAACAACATTTGTCACATTTTTTAATCCAAAATGTGATTTTCTTGGTAAGCGTCATCTGGTAAAACGTGGCGTTCTGATATTCTGCATATGCCTCTCCAACCACTGGTATTGGCAATTACGTGCACAATTTAAAAGCTGAGGCACAACAGCAATGGTCTGTTGGTAAGCATATGTGCCAGCACAACAATGCAGAGGAAAGCACGACCCCTCCCATAACTATCGATCTACCGAAGGTACGTACTAGCTTGTTCTAACTGTGGTCGGCACCAGATCCTTCTTAATTTTCCTTTGCATGTTCTTTCTCTTTACAAGCATATCCTCCCCTTTTGCTACCGAAAAAAGGATCTTTCTTTGGGGTCCTTTATCACAAGATTGTTGTCAGTTTACTCGACTTTTGAGTCAAGATTCCTCAGCTCGGCTTAACAAACTGAAATCGCAGCTAATCGCGTACTGCTTTCAGCTCATAAGCAACATGGGAGTCAACTAAAAGGTGAACACTTCACGAGGGTGCAAGCAAGTTCCCTGGGGCCTGGCTGAACACAGTTGCTTGCCAAAGCCCAAAAGCAAATGCTACTTGGTACTACAAAGAGAGGTCTTATCAGTGTTCCTAAGCCACACCAGTGCTGCACCATATACCCACTGGTATCTGAGTGTGTAGTTCACAACACACTGAACGCAATCATAAGCAAGCCCGTCTTTTCTTCTCAGTGTTGCGCTGTGTCTTGTCTACAGTACTTGTTAATTCAGGGACAGTTGCAGTGGCGAGCCAACTGTGCTTGTATTCTAACGAGAATCCAAGTCGCGTATCAGAGTCGGAAGTTTTCCAGTTTTCCTCGTGGAGTCGTGAGCAGGAAAACGACCGGCCGGCTGGTGGCCGATCGTTGTCACGGTTACCCAGCAGGCTCGTGCGACGGCATCACCTCTCTTCATCCTCACCGGTGCCCGAAAGCAACATGCGTCCTTGCGATAGTTCAAGTCAAATTTCCGGCAGTCCCGGCGATCCGCAAGTGCGTCAGCTCCACCGCCGAATCCGAGAAACAGGCCAATTCGGCGATGGAAAAGCCATAGATCTCTGAACTAAAATCAGCTGGTATGCCGTGGGTGTCGGATAGCTGAAAGAGAATCCTCTCCCATGGGAGTTTGGCGAATAACGATCCCTAGATATGGGATGTTAGGTACGAGCTCTCCTGCAACCTACTGATTGCCTTCACCTGAACCTCCCAAACAAGATCAGTAGGTTACTATTGTGACGCACGGAAGAACACCGATCATGCCAAAACTAAAGGCGATCGATATGATTCCGGTAGCTAGGCTGTTTGACCGGTACGCAGTTCGTAGGAGGGAACAACAGTAGGCACTAAACTGAACGTTCCTTTGGCCTCACTCATCAAAAAGCACTGGACCATATGAATGGCCACCATGGCCACCACCACCCCGTGCGCATGGCCACCACCACCACGTCCGCCGTTCCGGCGTCTGATCTGGTCCTCCCAGATGGCACAGCCCATGTGCCCAACACCAAACCTCGCGCCATCATACTGTACAGCGTAGACTATTAAAGCTTTGTAGTGTACAATTTGTCCTAGTAGGAGGTGTATTCTAGTATTATCGTCCATGCTCGGCCAACTCAGCCATTCGTTTCGTTTTCCTTTTCGTTGCTGATTGAGCCAAGCATCAAACTAGATGTCAATCATCGGCTGCAAGAAAATATGCTTGGTGTCCGTACTAGGAGTATGGGGTATTTGGTCGCTAGACTGTCAGTGATGATGGAACTGCATCGTCTCTGATAATGGAAGATCAATCACAGGCTCACATCATGCACTGTCGGTAATAATGGAACTACATCGTCTGTGACAATGGAAGATCAATCACAGGTTCACAGCAAGCACTAGCAGTGTCGCTATGGAGATTGCTAGATCGAAGGGAATTTTTTTTTGCGGAAAAGGAAGGTGATATTAATTCTCGAAAGATCCAGAAACAAAGAAAAAGTACAATGAAGCCCTTCTTCCAGATCTCGACGGCACCAATGCACAGAAGCCGACGGTGACGCGCTGCAGTCGCTGCTCCTCAACACGCCTTGGATTGGAGCAGCCCCATGGCCTGCGGGAGTCGCCGAGCGCCGGATCCGAGGATCCTACCGCTGAAAATATCGCCGCCGACGCAGAGCAACCAGATACCACCTTCAGCTTCATCTTCAAACATCGGGACCGCCGCCTAGTCGGTCCTGGATGGGGCACAACGAGCTCGCCAGATCCGTGGACATTCGAGCTCGAGGAAGTCGAACGCATGAAGAAGAAGCTCCGAAGAGTGCCGCCGCCGGAAGGGGAACGCACCGACACCAAACTCCAAACCGGCCACACCTGCGCCTCCAAGATGCCGCCAGCCGGTACCATACCTACCCCTACACTATGTACAAACCTAGATCCGTGGATTCCCCAACCTCCCACCGTCGGAGCAGCCGCCGGAGGCGGAGGAATCCACAGATCGACGGCGAGCGAGGTCGGGAGATGCGGTGGCTCACAAAGTCGCCTCTATCGACTGTAGATGGGAGAATTAATTGCTTTTGTTATATAAATGGATCGAAGGGAATTTGATCATAGGCATTCTATTTTTTGTGACCGTTTAGTTTTAGAAGGAAGCGGCGCAAAGCTCTGCTTGCCATCATAAGATATGTCTTTTTCGTTTCATGGTGAAATCTGAGGCAGAAATTGTTATGGAAGCCGAAATTTGTAGACTAGTAATGGTAGTTTAAGTCTTTGCGGTGATAAGAAATTTTTTTGGCAATTACGGAGTCGGCAGCGGTATGCAAGTGAGGGTGACACCACAAGAGAAGGTCACGATCTTACCTTTCAGGGTGAAAAATCTAAAATCTGACTATAATTGGTTGTTTCTGGCAATAAAACTTATTGAATATATTGTTTTGAGAGGGACAGAGACTTTCTTCGGAATGAAATCCTATGATCTATGATCGAGCGATGACTACTCTTGTGCACTATTTTTTTTTTGAAGGCGTCATTTTTGCAGAGCGGGTGTTGTTTTTGTGGTGTTTGTGATGTTGCTAGGAGGTGGGATTTTTATTTTTTAGTTTCTTTTTTTTAGCTGTGTGTATAAGTACTGCTAGTAGATTGTTACGTTGTTGCAAAGGCCGGTGCTTAACCATTTTATAAATAAAAAGGATTTGCATCAGTTCCGTCCGTGCTTCGTTTCTTGCGTACCATAGCATTATTATTGCTAAGTTTGTTTGCCACTAGCGGCCGGAAAACTTTTCTTGGGAGAGCATTACGGCCGCCGGAGAAGTGGACGGCGAGTGCGTATATAATCATTGCTCTTGGACTCATATACATACAGCTACCATCCCCAATTCCGGTATTCATGTGCTTAAGAATCTTCTCTTGTGCTACAGTAGTATACGTATTTCCTTTGTACTCCCACAACGGCGCAAACCATAAAAAAGAACTAAAAAAGATGGTGGATTTTACAATGGCGTGATGCGATCTTGGTCAAATCAAATCATTCCCCACTTTCGTTGCCCCCACCCCTGGTGTGCACGTCGCCGACGGCCCACACCTCCACGACGATGGAGCACCGGCAGGGGAGCGCGCAGGTTCGCTGTCGCTCTGGTGGCCCGTGCCGACGTCGAGAGTCGAGCCAATGTTCTCTTCTGACCAAAATCTTTCTTCTAATTCTGCATTTTTTTTGTTTGGCTGGTTGGTTCTCTGATGATCGAATGCTATAGAATCAGCTGGAGCAGGAAGAGAGCGAGCGGCGCCGCCGTGATCATGGCCATCCTCCTCGACGTCGACATCGCCGCCGCCGACGCGTCGCCCGTGGCGAGGTTGGCGAGCCAGGAGGTGTCCCCCAGTATGACGCCCTGCCCGTTGTCCCCAGCGCCCTGCCTCGGCATCCCCGGAGGCGCGAACGCGGTGGCGCCCGGCACCGTCGGCGTCGGCGTGACCGTTGCTCCGCCCGCCGACTTCAGGCTGCTCACAAAAAGAGAGTTTCACAATCAGATGTTGCTCCAGTTGGTAAATGCGCGAATACAGCAAAAAAAAAAAAGACCGCGACAGGAAGATAATCCAGTACTAAAAGCTATTTTTGCACTTTGCATTTCATCCATTCCGGTAAGATATTACGGTCCTGTCATGGTGGGTAAGATATTACGGTCCTGTCATGGTGAGCTCAGCCACCATGCTATGTTACGTCCATACGCCCGTGCTCTGATCTTTTCTGACTTCACAAGATAAGAAAATGACGACCCTCTGCACCGACGCTGATATGCCAGCAGACGGGACGGCAGTAACAAAAAGAATTCAACAAAGGGTCAAACCACCCTGGAGAAGCTAAGCACCCACTAAGTGCGAGCTGAGTATGACATCTACCAACCAATATACGTAGTAGTACATAATCCAGACTGATCATCACACTCGTATATTACCTTCCAAACCTCTCACTCTCACTGTCCCCTCCTACTATTTCTGAAGCATGGCATATCGGAATACCACAGCTGCACGCTTTTCTTACGCGAGATAAGTTGACAGTGAGTGCCCATTGTTCAGGCACCAACCATGCCATGGCCATGCCGATTCCATCATCGTCGTCTACCCCACGCGCGCGCGCGCACGCTTACCTAACAGTTCGTGCGAATCTCGCGCCCTTTCATGGCGAAACGGGAGTAATTTAAACCATGGCGCGCGGAGCGCACTACCTCAAACGTCACGCGAAAGCAAGCCTTTATTGTGGAATGAAGCCAGTAATTAAATGCAGTGGTTAAGCGGCGTTGCGGGCGTGCGAGTGCGAACCTGGGCGTGGCGACGGGGCAGAAGGTGATGGTGTAGTCGCGGCCGCCGGCGCAGGTGAAGGTGGAGGTGGGGTCGTCGAAGGCGTAGCTGTACGAGCGCGGGCACGCCAGCTTGAACGCCTGCGAGTAGGCGGTGGGGCGGCAGGTGCTCGGGTTCGCGAACGCGCCGCTGCAGCAGTACTCCGGCCGCCCGAACGCGTCGCACGCGCTCCGGCAGGCCCCGCCGCCCGCCGACCGCAGCTCCGCGGGGCACCGCAGGTTCAGGTCCGCCGAGCACCCCGCCGCCGCGCAGGTCATGCCCGTGTTCCCGCTGCTCCCCGCCGGCTCCACCAGGATCGGCAGGTTGTAGCCGTCCACCAGGCTCACGTCGTAGAAGTCGTTGTGCCCGCCGCCGTCCAGCGTGAACTCCGCCAGCGTGGCGGGCGTCGCGCCGTCGCGGCCCGAGCACTCCAGCGTGCCCGTGCGGCAGTCGCCCGTCGCGCAGGTGAACCTGCCGGCGGCGTCCTGCGCGCACCCCGTGCGCGCCCACAGACGGCCGGACCACCCTGTCGGGAACGGCAGCGGGCGGGCCGCGCCGGCGGGGAGCGCGAAGCCCGTCGGCTCGATGGGCGCCGTCCCGGCGTTCGACAGGATGCCCGGCCACACCGTCCCCGTGCATTTGTTCACGAACGTGAATGTCACAGCTCCACCCTCTGCACCAAACAAACACAACGCCAATTCAGCTCACCATTAACAACAACTTCAAAACTCAATCTTTCCACGACCCTCATTTACCTCTCAGGCATATGCAGAGCAGCGCGACGACCACACAGACTCTTTGAATCCCCATTTCCTCGAAGCAATGCAGCTCCGTCTGGTGGTCAGTAATGGCGGGGGCAAAGAGAGGTACGCAGTGTCATTACAGCACAGCTACCCGTCAGTATTAGTACTGCTCCTCCAGCTCCAGTTTAGTGCTACAGTGATGAGAGACGAGTGCGACAGTACAGGGAGGTCGGGCTAGAATAAGAGGCCACCACCCATAAACTATCAAGATTTGGATGAGAGACAGAGACTCGAGGGAGAGAGGGAAGAAGGGGGAATCCGAGCTATCCCTCCATGGCTGTATTTATAACCGAGAGAGGCCGTCTACTGACTAGCTCTGCCATGGATGTATAATTCTTCAGCAAAGCGAAAAGCATGGTGTCGGGCTTGATTGGATTCAGATAACCTTTTCTTCTCTGCAATTTGCATCAGGAGAGGGCCTAGGGTTAATTCATATATGCAATTTCCACGATGGTCGATGGATCGGGAATGTATAAAGGCGATGCCCGTATCTTTCCGCGGAAAGCCGTGCATCGTGCGATGAGATTTCAGTGGAGGATGGATAGGTACTACCTCCGTTTCAAGGAATAAGGCGTCCTCGTTTTACGAGCTTTTTGTTTGACCAAGAATTACTTCAAATATATAAAGATTATTTATATGAAATTAGCATCATTAGAAAGTGTTTTTCAATACGAATCCAACGGTGTTACTTACATATAATATAATTAAGATTTTGTTGGTCAATTTTTGTGGTCAAAGTTCGTCTTGGAATGCGCGTGCGCCTTATTCCTTGAAACGGAGGTAGTATGTCTTAACCAACGATTACAAGATAAGACCAGAGCATAATGAAATATGGAGGATGGTAGTCATCGAGTTGCTTTGATGAAATTCTTGTCGGGTAAATGCATCCAAGCTAAATGTTTGACAGTTCAGCAGCAGTCAGTACTTGCATTGTGCAGTCGATAGCACGGTTGTTCCCTCGTTTGATTCAGAAGAATGGGGACGGCTGCTAGACGTGTACTGCTCCTAAAATAACTGGATTGTGATATCTCGATGGTGTATATGTTCTAAGTTGACTGGACTGTGATATCTCGGGGACGGTGATGAGATGTGTACAGTCTCACTTGATGATGTGAAGAGACTGCCAGGGCACGAACAGAAGACTGAAGAAGAAAGTGGATGGCTCTCTGTCAAGCATTACAGCGAGAAGATGAGAGACGCAGAAGTTCAGAAGTCTTAATATCCAAAATCTTTTTTCAAAATATTCTTTGTGGATTCTTTCTAAAGTATCTAGATGATAATTGAAGAGTTCAGCTTCTGACATGCATCGCCCACGACATACAAGCACTCAAGCACACAAACAGGAGCAAACCCTGTAATAGTTCTAGTTCCTAGAAACGAAAGGCAGCACTCTTCTAATGTCACTAGAAGGCTTAAGATGCAGAAATGCACAGACTAAAAGGTTGTCACTCATGTTGGGAAAACAGTTCCTTGGCGAAAAATAGACTGAACATTTCTGGGAAGGTCCAACATTCAGGTTGAATAAGTTAATATTCCATGGTTCTCATGCACCATGCTTATGCATATTCATTGTTGAGTGGTCTGTGTAGAAATGCACCTGTGGTAGAAATCGTGAGGAACCTAGCCTGAGTATAACATTGACTGTAATCGTCTTTGCATGGATTTGAAGACACTGTTTTATTTTCTAGCAAGGTATATTGTTCAAAATGGTTTCTCCTTACATGAACATACATTTTCAGATGTACCACAAATATCTAGTGAAGAAAATAATATTTTCAAGGCCATTTTCAGTGAGGAGGATGTGTTTGAGGCATTATCTTAAATGGAGCACAACAAAGCTCTGAGACCGGGTTCCCAACTGAGTTTTATAAATCTCCTTGTTGTAACTGTATAGCCATGGGGTCTTTTTAATGACTATGCGTCTGATTAAACCCTTTCATTCTCAGCATTTTCTGCAAAAAAATACCACTTCACTTTATCATATGTCTTTTTAAAATCTATCTTAAACAGAATGCTACCCATTTTGAATTGTCGTGGAGCATGACTACCCCCTCTAGGGTATGTCGGCTAGGCATAAAAGCGGTTTGTGTGTTGGCCTCATTAATGAGATATTATGTTTCCGGAAAGCAAAGAATTTAGAGGATCAATACAAACACATATTCGGTTGTGAGGCTGATTCTCCCCATTTTAAATACTTAGATACCCAGATTCACTATAGTAGGCTGTTAAATAAGGAATGAACCCAATGAAACTTGGGTGTTGGCAAGGTAGGCTACTCTCATTGGGAGATTGGCTCGTACTTATAAATTCTGCTCTCACAAGTCTTCTATGTTTATGCTATTATTTTTAGGAATTTCTAAAGGTTTTGAAAAGACTGGATTTCAGTTGGTCATGTTTTTGTGGCAAAGCGAACAAGACAAACGAAAATACAATTAACTAAATGGAATATTATTTGTAGACCTAAAGATAGGGGGTAGAAATCGAGGTATTAAGTATACATAATAGATGTTTATTAAACAAATGGTTATTGAAACTACTCAACTTGAGGAGGGTGTTTGGCCGGAGCTATTGCGTAATAAGTACCTGCAAAATAAAATAAAAAATGTTGGCACAGTGACAACCAAGCCCTATGAACACTCAATTTTGAAAGGGTCTAACGAGAGTAAAGAAATATTTCTTTGAGAGGGGATATTTCTTTCTAGGAAATGGCCATCAACGAAATTCTGGGAGGATACTTAGTTGGGTGAAACACCTTGAGCCTCACAATATCCTTTGCTATACAACATTGTATGCCGAAGAAACGTTGTGGTGGCTGATTTATTAACAAACTATCCTTTAAATATGGACTTTAGAAGGATTCTTTCTGATAATGAATGGGCAGCTTGGATCCATTTGGTTCAAAATCTTATGTTTGTTCATAGGAATAATGAGGAAGATAAATTCGTTTGGAAACTTACAGCTTCTGGCTTTTTCACTATTAAATCTATGTATGGCGATTTTATGAATGGATATATGGTCTATCTGAAAGAACATTTGAAAGCTAAAGGTACCACTAGAAATTAACATCTTCATGCATTTCCTTCACAAAAATGTAACTCTTACAAAAGATAACTTGTCGAAACATAATTGGAATGGTTGTAAGAGTTGTATTTTTGCGATCACTAGGAAAAATTCAATCATTTATTTTTTGAATGTCCCTTTGCTTGTCTTATTTGGAGAGTAGTCACTTCACTTTTAATATTGTCCTACCAATAAATTGCACGAATATATTCGGAAATTGGTTGAATGGGATAGATAAAGATACCAATGCACAAATTCGAGTAGGAACTTTTGCTTTAATGTGATCTTTATGGAATTGTGAGAATGATATTATCTTTAACAAGAAGGGGAATGATTATTTTTTATAGGTTATTGGTATGGCTACCCATTAGATCCACAAGTGATCTTTCCGACTGCCGAAAGCGCAGCGGGCGCATATGAATTCAGGGTGCACCCATCTGAAAATGGTTGCACGGGATATCTTCAACCATTGTGGTTGACGGCTTTCTAGGCGAATACAAGCTACATGTAAAACTTTTCAACTCTGCAATAAAAAAGTTGTATGCGGCGATTGATCCATAGACATAGGTAATCCCCATTTCAAAAAAAAAACTATACACTCCATGTAACTTAAGTTCAGATCCTTGTACTGATATTCTATTGCTTTCACCATTTCTCTTTGTAGCAAGTTACAAAATTCCTGGTATATTTCTCCTACACAGAAAGCAGCACTAAGGTGAATATTGCGAATAGAAGCTTAGAACGTTCTTAGACAAAATAAAATAAAATTGGCAAACATTGAAGAACAGTTTCAACTGAAAACTGCAAAAGAAAATAGCGGTTTGCTGACAACGGTGTTGGTCTACTGGTGGTTGGACATCAAAAGTTCAGAATAAGCGTCCTAGAGACATTCTGTGTGTATTAGATTCGAGAAAGGAGTTTCTGAATTAGAAGGCGATGGATACGGTGAGAGGAGGTACCGTTATTGGCTTATCGCATCGGCTGACGTGGGAACACCAAACAGTTTTTTTTATTAGAGTCCAAACATAAAAGAGGTTTTTTTTAAAGAATAGGAGCATCGTTTCAGCCTCTACATCTAAAAGATGCGCACAACTTTTTTATATTAGATTATTCACAAAACTTTACAAGATGAATACAAAGATCAATTCGAGCGACAACTCGTTAAACCTAAAAAAACGATGAAGGGGGTGTTTAAGAACAGACCAGTACCCTAACCTCACACCAACGTACATTATCTAAAAACCGAGTGTCTGCCTAAGCCGTATATTGGTAGGTGATAAACACAATCAGTTTAGCAGACCCTCGGTGTACAGCATTGCATACACCGTAGAATTGCCACCGCCGTCTTCCGCGAACCCATTTCCAAGAGAGATCAACGCATTAACCTTGCCAGGCCTGCCATTGACACCACCACGACATCAGACGACACCACCATCATACGCGCGTCCTTCACATTGTGTCTGCCTGCGAGACGCCACTGCACCATGCTGCCGAGACTCGACGACACCGACGCAGTAGAATCACACCGCTCCACCTCAACACCACCACCATCAATTGTCTGCTCCAAAAAACGATGCCCCCAACAGTTAGAACGGCATTGCACGCCGCCATCGTCCGACCCGGAACACCCGGATCTGGGGTTTCCCCCGAAGCAGCCCAGGCGAGAACATATTGCAGAGACAATGCCTTCAACAAGGTAGCGACGAACAGGCACCGCCATCGTTCACCATGAACGAAGTCAGGGCCGGCTTTCACCGGCAGCCACGCCTCGCCTTCGGGGACTAGATGACGGATCGAGAGAACCGCCAAAATAGCCACAAACTAGTCGATCCCCTCCGGCGAAAGAGGAGACCACCACCACCATGGATTCCTCATGTTGTAGAACCACCCCAGGAACACCGCCGACTGCTAACATCGAGAGATTTGGATCGGCTTACATCATATCGGTTCAAGGGGAGTCAACGGCCAAGAGTCTAAGACGCCAAGAAGATTTGCTGTAGAAAACAAGTAGTCTAGGTTGACTTGTACCAAGACTCCAAGGTCCATACCAACTCGGTTTACCATGTAAACCCCGCGCCATCCCTTTTATAAGGTGGCACGGGATGACTAAGCAGGGAGAGAACCAGCAAACAACAAAACTCATCATAGCAGTTTATGATAACCTAAGTCGGGGAGTTAAATATTGTAATCTATATACAATCAATAATAGATATAGGAGGAACTAGGTTTTTACCTCTAGAGGGAGGAGCCGAACCTGGGTATATCGTGTATTGATTCGTCCCTGGAACACTCGATGACTTTTGTTGGAGATATGCCCAAGAGGCAATAATAAAATGGTTATTACTATATCTTTGTGTTTATAATAATAGTTTGCATCTCATGCTATAATTGTATTGACCGGAAACATTAATACATGTGTGTTATGTAAACATAATAGAGTCCCTAGTAAGCCTCTTGTTAAACTAGCTTGTTGATTAATAGATGATCATAGTTTCATGATCATGAACATTGGATGTTATTAATAACAAGGTCATATCATTAGGTGAATGATGTGATGAACATACACCCGTAGTAAGCGTAGCATATGATCAAGTCATTTAGTTCTTTATGCTTCAAGCTATTATATGCATAGTAACTTAATCCTTTGACCATGAGATCTTGTTAATCACCTACACCGGATGGATGCTTTGATGACACCAAGCACTACTGCGTAAATGGGTTGTTATAAAGGAGGCATTAAGTGTTCGGAAAGTATAGGGTTGAGGCACTTGTATCAATAGTGGGATTTGTCCATCCAAATGACGGATAGGTATACTCTGGGCCCTCTCGGTGGAATGATATCTGATTAGCTTGCAAGCATGTGACTGGTTCACAAGGGATATCATATCACGGTACGAGTAAAAAGTACTTATCAGTAACAAGGTTGAACTAGGTATGGAGATACCGACGATCAAACTTCGGATTAGTAAAATATCGCGAGACAAAGGGAATTGTTATTTTATGTGAATGGTTCTTTCGATCAAGTCATCGTTGAATATGTGGGAGCTATTATGGATCTCTAGGTCCCGCTATTAGTTATTGATCGGAGAGGAGTCTCGATCATGTCCGCATAGTTCTCGAACCGTAGGGTGACACACTTAAGGTTTGATGTCGTTTTAAGTAGATATGTAATATGGAATGGAGTTCGAATGTTGTTCGGAGTCTCGGATGGGATCCAGGACATCACGAGGAGTTACGGAATGGTCCGGAGTATAAGATTCATATATAGGAGGTCACTTTCCAAGTTTGGAAATGATCCGGTGCATTTATGGAAGGCGCTAGAATGTTCTAGAACCTTCCGGAAAAAATCACCATGGAAGGTGGAGTCCCGGACTCCACCAACCCTAGCTGGCCAACCAAGCGGAAGGTGGAGTCCATGGTGGACTCCACCACCATGGTCGACCATAGGGGAAGGAAAGGGAGGAGTCCCACTCCCCCTAGGTTTCACCTATATAATGAGGGAGAGAGGGAGGGGGCCGGCCACCACTTGAGCCGCACCACCCTAGGGCACCCAAGGCCGGCGCCCCAAGTGCCCCCTCTCCCCAAACCCTAGCCGCCCCTCCTCCCGTTACTCCCGCGGTGCTTAGGCGAAGCCTTGCCGGAGATCTCCACCACCACCGCCACCACGCCGTCGTGATGACGGGATTCCGAGGAGGATCTACTACATCCACTGCCCGCTGGAACAAGGAGAAAGACGTCGTCATCAACACCGAACGTGTGATCGAGTACGGAAGTGCTGCCCGACTGTGGCACCGTCAAGATCTTCTACGCGCTTTTGCAAGCGGCAAGTGATCGACTACATCAACCATGAGATCTAATCTCGTTAACGCTTAGCGATCTTCAAGGGTAAGATGATCTTCACCTCGTTGCTACCATCTACTAGATTAGATCTTGGCTTGTTATTTGTTCTTGCGGTAGGAAATTTTTTGTTTCTATGCTACAAATCCCTATAGTGGTATCAGAGTCGTGTCTATGCATAGATTGGTTGCACGAGTAGGACACAATAGTTTTGTGGGCGTTGATGCTTTTTTGTCTCTTGTTATGTGTACTTTGCATCTTGCCGTATGGTGTGATGAAGCGGCCCGGGCTAACTTTACATGACCGCGTTCATGAGACTTGCTCCACGCTCAACATGCAACTTGTATTGCATAAGTGACTTTGCGGGTGTCTGTCTCTCTCACCATAGTTTAGATTCAATCTACTATTTCAATTGACAACACTAGTATCAGCGTTGTGGTTCATGTTCATAGGTAGATTGGATCTTACTCGAAAACCCTAAACCACGTAAAATATGCAAAACCAAATTACAGGCGTCTAAATTGTTTTTGCAGGGTTGGTGATGTGATATGGCCATGATATGATGATGAATATGTATGAGATGATCATTATTGTATTGTGGCAACCGGCAGGAGCCTTATGGTTGTCTTTATATTTCATGTTGAGGTATTATTTTAAAGTAGTTGTAATAGTTGCTACATGGGAGAACAATCATGAAGACGGCGCCATTGACCTTGACGCTACACCGACGATGATGGAGATTGATACGTCTCCAACGTATCTATAATTTCTTATGTTCCATGCTAGTTTTATGACAATACCTACATGTTTTATTCATACTTTACATCGTTTTGATGCATTTTTCTGGAACTAACCTATTAACAAGATGCCACAGCGCCAGTTCCTGTTTTCTGCTGTTTTTTGGTTTCAGAAATCCTATAAAGGAAATATTCTCGGAATTGAACGAAATCAACGCCCACGATCTTATATTTCACGAAAGCTTCCAGAGAGCCAGAGAGGGACTAGAGGGGAGCCCTGGGGGCCCCACCCCACATGGCGGGGCGGCCAAGGGGGGGGCGCCCCCCTATGGTGTGGCTGCACCAGGACTCCTCCGAGGCTGCCCTTCCGCCTATTTAAAGCCTCCGTCGCGAAAACCCTAAAAGAATAAGCCACGATACGAGAAAAGTTCCAGAGCCGCCGCCATCGCGAAGCCAAGATTCGGGGGACAGAAGTCTCTGTTCCGGCACGCCGCCGGGACGGGGAATTGCCCCAGGAAGGCATCTCCATCGACACCACCGCCATCTTCATCACCACTGCTGTCTCCCATGATGAGGAGGGAGTAGTTCTCCCCCGAGGCTAAGGGCTCTACCGGTAGCTATGTGGTTCATCTCTCTCTCCCATGTGATCTTTATGTGATCATGAGCTTGTATCACTATTAATCTATGTGCTACTCTAGTGATGTTATTAAAGTAGTCTATTCCTCCTCCATGATGTAAAGGTGACAGTGTGTGCATCATGTAGTACTTGGCGTAGGTTATGATTGTAATCGCTTGTAGATTATGAAGTTAACTATTACTATGATAGTATTGATGCGATCTATTCCCCCTTTCATAGCTATTGGTGACAGAGTGTGTATGCTATGTTAGTACTCGGTCTAAATTGCAACGGTCTATTATGCACTCTAGAGGTTACTTTAATATGAACTCCGGAAGTTGTGGAGCTTGTTTACTCCGGCTTGAGGTGTGCTCTTGTAGCCCTACACAATGAATGGTGTTTGTTATCCAACAAGAGAGTGTATGTAGCACAAATGAGGAGAAGTTATTTATTTATTATGTGATCAGTGTTGAGAGTGTCCACTAGTGAAAGTATGATCCCTAGGCCTTGTTTCCAAACATTGAAACTCCGTTTATTTACTGTTCCATTGCATATTTATTTGCTGCCATATTTATTTCAGATTGCTATTACCACTCATATTCATCCATATCACTTGCATCTCACTATCTCTTCGCCGAACTAGTGCACTTATACATCTGACAAGTGTATTAGGTGTGTTGGGGACACAAGAGACTTCTTGTATCGTGATTGCAGGGTTGCTTGAGAGGGATATCTTTGTCCTCTACCTCCCTGAGTTCGATAAACCTTGGGTGATTGACTTAAGGGAAACTTGCTGCTGTTCTACAAACCTCTGCTCTTGGAGGCCCAACACTGTCTACAGGAATAGAAGCATGCGTAGACATCAGAGATCATGCCCGTTGATGATGGTGATGATGTCTGTGCTTTGGAGATGAAGATCAAAGGCACAAAGACTAAAGGGCCATATCATATCACATATGAATTGCATGTGATGTTAATCCTTTTGTGCATCTCTTGTATTGCTTAGATCACGACGGTAGCATTATAAGATGATCCCTCTCACTAAAAATCAAGATAATGAAGTGTTCACCCTTAGTTAGCACTGTTGCTAAGACTCGTTGTTTTGAAGCATCTCGTGATGATCGGGTGTGATAAACTCAACGTGTGCATACAATGGGTGCAAGCCAGTTTTGCACATGCGGAAACTAGGGTTTGAATTGACGAGCCTAGCATGTACAGACATGGCCTCGGAACACGGAAGACCGAAAGGTTAAACATGAATCATATAGATGATATGATGAACATGTTGATGTTCGCCATGGAAACTACATCATCTCACGTGATGATCGGACTTGGTGTAGTTGATTTGGTTTATGTAATCACTAAAACAATTTGAGGGATATTGTTTTGAGTGGGAGTTCACCTAGTTAATTTTAAATTAATAGTAAACTCAATTTGTCATAAACTTAGTCTAAACTTTTGCAAATATGTTGTAGATTATGGCGACCCCTACCATCAATTTTAATTCGTTCCTAGAGAAAGAAAAGCTGAAAAACAATGGAAGCAACTTTGCGGATTGGTTCCGTAACTTGAGGATTGTCCTCACTGCTGGACAACTGCTCTATGTGCTCGAAGCACCGCTGGGTGACCCACCTGCAGAAACAACTACCGATGAGGCTAAAGCTGTTTACCTCACTCGGAAGACACAATACTCCACAGTTCAGTTTAGAATCGGAGCTTCAGAAACGCTTTGAGAACCACGACCCTCATGATATAATCAGTGAGCTCAAAATGATATTTGAAACTCATGCGGCCGTGGAAAGCTATGATGCTTCTAAAAAGTTCTTTAAATGTAAGATGGAAGAAGGCAGCTCCGTTAGCGAGCACGTGCGCAAGATGTCTGGGCACGCGAAGAAACTCCAAGACTTGGGAATAACGATTCCTAAAGCCTTGGGAATTCATCGTGTTCTTCAATCACTGCCACCTAGTTACAAGAACTTCGTGATAAACTACAACATGCAGTGCATGAACAAGACGTTACCTAAACTCTTCTCAATGCTGAAAACTGCTGAAGTGGAGATAAAGAAAGAGCACCAAGAGTTGATGGTCAATAAGACCACCAAGTTCAAGAAGCAGGGCAAGTCTAAGGAAAAGGGTAAATTCAAGAAGGGCGGCAAGAAAGCTGACGCGCCTCTTAAGAAACCCAAGACTGGCCCTAAACTTGATATTGTGTGCTATTACTACAAACAAGAGGGACACTGGAAGCGGAACTGCTCAAAGTACCTGGCAGATCTGAAGAGCGGCAACATAAAAAACAAAGGTATATCTGATATACATGTTATTGATGTCTATCTTACTAGTAATCGTAGTAGTGCCTGGGTATTTGATACTGGTTCGGTTGCTCATATTTGTAACTCGAAATAGGAGCTACAGAATAAACAAAGACTCGCGAGGGACGAGGTGACGATGCGCGTTGGAAATGGATCCAAGCTCGATGTGATCGTCGTCGGCATGCTCCCTCTACATCTACCATCGGGATTAGTTTTAAATCTAAATAATTGTTATTTGGTGCCTGCGTTGAGCATGAACATTATATCTGGATCTCGTTTATTGCAAAGCGGTTATTCATTCAAGTCTGAGAATAATGGTTGTTCGATTTATATAAATAATATCTTTTATGGTCATGCACCTGAGATGAATGGTTTATTTCTGTTAAATCTCGATAGTAGTGATACACATATACATAACATTGATGCTAAACAAAAGAAGTTAAATAATAATTCTACATATAGGTGGCACTATCGTCTTGGTCATATTGGAGTGAAACGCATGAAGAAACTCCATTCTGATGGACTACTTGAATCACTTGATAAATGCGAAGCATGTCTGATGGAAAAAATGACTAAGACTCCATTATCTGGAATCATGGAGCGAGCTACATACTTGTTGGAAATCATACATACTGATGTATGTGGACCAATGAGTGTAGCATCGCGCGGTGGTTATCGTTATATTCTTACTTTCACAGATGATTTGAGTAGATATGGGTATATCTAATTGATAAAACATAAATCCGAAACTTTCGAGAAGTTTAAGGAATTCCAAAGTGAAGTAGAAAATCAACGTAACAAGAAGATTAAATTTCTACGTTCTGATCATGGAGGTGAATATCTGACTTATGAGTTTGGCATGCATTTAAAAAAAATGCGGAATACTTTCACAGTTGACACCACCGGGAAAACCACAACGCAATGGTGTGTCCGAACATCGTAATCGAACTTTATTGGATATGGTTCGATCTATGATGTCTCTTACAGATTTACTGTTATCTTTTTGGAGTTATGCGTTAGAGACAGCAGCATTCACTTTAAATAGGGCACCATCTAAATTCCGTTGAAACGACACCGTATGAATTGTGGTTTGGAAACAAACCTAAGTTGTCGTTCCTTAAAGTTTGGGGCTGCGAAGGTTATGTAAAAAAGTTACAACCTGACAAGCTAGAACCCAAAGCAGAGAAATGATGAGCCCTGATTCCAACAAATGGCAAGAGGCCATAAAATCCGAAATGGTATCCATGTATGATAATCAAGTATGGACTTTGGTAGACTTACCTGATAGCCGTATGGCTGTCGACAATAAATGGATCTTCAAAAGAAAAACAGATGTTGATGGTAATATTACTGTCTATAAAGCTCGACTTGTCTCAAAAGGGTTCCGAAAAATTCAAGGAGTTGACTACGATGATACTTTCTCACCTGTAGCGAAGCTAAAGTCTGTGAGGATATTGTTAGCAATAGTTGCATTTTTCGATTATGAAATTTGGCAGATGGATGTCAAAACGGTGTTCCTTAATGGTAACATTGAGAAAGAGTTGTATATGGTACAACCCAAAGGTTTTGTGGATCATAAAAATGCTGACAAGGTATGCAAACTTTAGCGTTCAATCTATGGACTGAAGCAAGCATCCCGGAGTTGGAACCGACGCTTTGATAAGGTGATCAAAGACTTTGGATTTATACAAACCCATGGAGAGGCTTGTATTTACAAGAAAGTGAGTGGGAGCTCTATAGCATTCCTGATATTATATGTAGATGACATATTATTGATTGGAAATGATGTAGAACTTCTGAGTAGTGTAAAAGGTTATTTGAATAAGTGTTTTTCAATGAAGGACCTTGGAGAAGCAGCATACATTTTAGGCATCAAGATTTATAGAGATAGATCAAGACGCCTAATACGGCTTTCACAGAGTACATACCTGGATAAGATTCTAAAAAAGTTTAGAATGGATGAAAGCAAGAAAGGGTTCTTGCCCATGTTACCAGGTAAGACCTTGAGTAAAACTCAAAGTCCAGCTACGGCAAAAGAGAGAGAAAGGATGACCAAAATCCCCTATGCCTCGGCCATAGGCTCTATCATGTATTCCATGCTGTGTACAAGACCGGATATCGCACATGCTGTTAGTTTGACCAGCAGATATCAAAGTGATCCAGGAATGAAACACTAGACAGCGGTCAAGAATATCCTGAAGTACTTGAAAAGAACTAAGGATATGTTTCTTTGTTATGGAGGTGACCAAGAGCTTGCTGTAACCAGTTACACCGATGCTAGTTGGAACACTGATCCGGATGACTCTAAGTCTCAATCCGGATACGTATTTATTTTGAATGGTGCAACAGTAAGCTGGAGGAGTGCTAAGCAAAGCGTTGTGGAGAAATCTTCAACTGAATCGGAATACATAGCTGCTTCGGAGGCTTCATCATAAGCGATATGGATGAAGTGTTTCATTACCGAGCTTGGTGTGGTTCCTAGTGCGTTGGAGCCGATGATCATCTATTGTGACAACATGGGTGCCATAGTCAATGCACATGAGCCAAGGTCACACAAGAAGTTGAAGCATATAAAGCTATGTTTTCATTCTATTCGTGTGTACATCGAAGATGGTGACTTAAAGATTTTCAAAGTACACATTGATCTGAATGTGGTAGATCCGTTGACTAAAGCTCTCCCTAGAGCGAAACATGAACTACACCAGAACGCCATGGGTGTTAGGTACATTACTATGTAATCTAGATTATTGACTCTAGTGCAAGTGGGAGACTGTTGGAGATATGCCCAAGAGGCAATAATAAAGTGGTTATTATTATATCTTTGTATTTATGATAATAGTTTGCATCTCATGCTATAATTGTATTGACCGGAAACATTAATACATGTGTGTTATGTAAACATAATAGAGTCCCTAGTAAGCCTCTTGTTAAACTAGCTTGTTGATTAATAGATGATCATAGTTTCATGATCATGAACATTGGATGTTATTAATAAGAAGGTTATTAATAACAAGGTCATATCATTAGGTGAATAATGTGATGGACATACACCCGTAGTAAGCGTAGCATATGATCAAGTCATTTAGTTCTTTATGCTTCAAGCTATTATATGCATAGTAACTTAATCCTTCGACCATGAGATCTTGTTAATCACCTACACCGGATGGATGCTTTGATGATACCAAACACTACTGCGTAAATGGGTTGTTATAAAGGTAGCACTAAGTGTTCGGAAAGTATAGGGTTGAGGCACTTGTATCAATAGTGGGATTTGTCCATCCAAATGACAGATAGATATACTCTGGACCCTCTCGATGGAATGATATCTGATTAGCTTGCAAGCATGTGACTGGTTCACAAGGGATATCATATCACGGTACGAGTAAAGAGTATTTATCAGTAACGATGTTGAACTAGGTATGGAGATACCGACGATCAAACTTCGGATAAGTAAAATATCACGAGACAAAGGGAATTGTTATTTTATGTGAATGGTTCTTTCGATCACAAAGTCATCGTTGAATATGTGGGAGCTATTATGGATCTCCAGGTTCCGCTATTAGTTATTGACTGGAGAGGAGTCTCGATCATGTCCGCATAGTTCTCGAACCGTAGGGTGACACACTTAAGGTTTGATGTCGTTTTAAGTAGATATGGAATATGGAATGGAGTTCGAATGTTTTGGAGTCTCAGATGGGATCCAGGACATCACGAGGAGTTCTGAAATGGTCCGGAGAATAAGATTCATATATAGGAAGTCACTTTCCAAGTTTGGAAATGATCCGGTGCATTTATGAAAGGTGCTAGAATGTTCTAGAACCTTCCGGAAGAAATCACCATGGAAGGTGCAGTCCCGGTTGGACTACACCAACCTTAGCCGGCCAACCAAGGGGAAGGTGGAGTCCATGGTGGACTCCACCACCATGGCCGGCCATAGGGGAAGGAAAGGGAGGAGTCCCACTCCCCCTAGGTTTCACCCATATGGTAAGTTTTGAGTTGGACTCTTATTCGAATCTTTGGGCTAACCCTTGGGGTTCCACCTATATAATGAGGGAGAGATGGAGGGGGCCGGCCACCACTTGAGCCGCACCACCCAAGGGCACCCAAGACCGATGCCCCAAGTGCCCCCTCTCCCCAAGCCCTAGCCGCCCCCTCCTCCCGTTACTCCCGCGGTGCTTAGGCGAAGCCCTGCCGGAGATCTCCACCACCAACGCCACAACGCCGTCGTGCTGTCGGGATTCCGTGGAGGATCTACTACATCCGCTGCCCACTGGAACGGGGAGAAGGACGTCGTCATCAACACCGAACGTGTGACCGAGTACAGAGGTGCTGCCCGACTGTGGCACCGTCAAGATCTTCTATGCGCTTTTGCAAGCGGCAAGTGATCGACTACATCAACCATGAGATCTTGCGGTAGGAAATTTTTTGTTTTCTATGCTACGAATCCCTACAACTTCCTCCCATGAGTCTTAAATTTATCTCACGATGATACATAGTGTAACTTTCACACGATATTTGGGCCAACAGTGGGCGCGGGGTATCTAGAGTTGATTTTATGCGGGAACGATCATCGGAGTCAAGATCATCGCTGTCGGCCACTTATTCCAATTTGGAAACCTTGCCTTCATCAAGGACAACTCCATTGGCAACCCGTAGCATGTGAGATCACCAGCGGCGCGGTCGTGCCAATCAGCGGCATCGACATCTTCGTTGGCTTCACTGGTGCCATATAAGAGGGCAGCGTCAGATCTAATACTGACATTATCGCCTCGACAAACACTACCTCAGCAACGCATTTGGCACCTCCTCGATGTCGACGTGGGTGGTGAATCGAAACACGATAGAAATTTGTTGTCAAGCGGGTATACGAACCTTGTAGGAGTGTACATAACGGATGACGTTGTTGACCCACTGGAGACTCCCATCCCCGCGGCTAATGCGAACCAACATGTCGCTGAGCTGGAGCAGAATCATACAACTATCTTGACGGAGAAAGCAGGACTTGCACAAGAGAAAGCTGACTTTGAGGCGGAAAAAACTCAACTAACCAGTCTCACCAAAGCCACGAACCCCAGGAACTTGGAGCTTCAGGGGATCTTCGAGTATCACACAAAGTTGAGATCCACGTGCCACCCCACTGATCTTCCCCCGACGCGACTTTTCGCTAGCCTAGCAGCTCCGGGAGGCACGGGAACGTCAACTCGGCCTAACATCTATGTGGCGGGCACGGAGCAACCCGCAGAAAAGGCTGGTGCAAGAGGGGCATCCACAACAAACAATGGGAGCCCGTCAGGATAGTCGCCGTCCAGAGCGGCCTAACGGACCACCCCCGAACATGACGGCAGCAGGCTCGAGATCCCAGGAGATCACTAATGTTGCCCTGATATGTGACTAGTAATTGATGAGAAATTCTGAACACATGCAGATTATAGGTGTGCTTGTGATTAGTACCGGTCGAAGTTTTTCTTTTTTCACTATCAACACCAATGTTTTTGTTTATTTTGAAGACTTCTCTTTAGGTTAACAGGGAAGAACGGTGTTTGCTGTTTAGTAAAGGAGGGCTTCACTTGCACAGTGCATTGAAAACTTTTCATTCAAAAAGGTGCGGATAAGGAGAACGGATTTGGTCCTTTTCCTTCAATTAACTTGAGATGGGCTCCATAGCCAAGTCAGCAAGTAATAGAGATAACGTTTTTCTGTCCCTCCTTTATCTGCTGCAAAGCATTATTCTGATGAAGCTTTACTTTGACGTGGTAGCGGCAGGAATTAGGCATCACGTCGATATACTTTGGCAGAATAAACTCGCATAATACCACTAAACCCTGAAAGTTTTCGCTGGTAACAGGCTAACAGCTGCGTCTGCATTGAGCACAAGCGAGGGACCCCATTTGTAGCAAAACCTGCAATTAACTTTTGATCATGCCCAACACCTGTGGCTCATGGTGTTTCACGATCAGTATTGAAAATGAATGTTGAAATGGTGGAACATGCGGAACCACACATTGGATCACTCCAGTGCGGCACGAAGCCGTTGACGCTGGGTAGGCTCCTGTGCCGCTAGCACGGTGAAGGTTCATAATTAGTCTGTTTAATTTTCAAGTTTTCCTCGAGTCGAACAACTGCTGCCCTAGGCTGTGTAGTACATATATGGTCTGTTCGTTTGAACTGCATCTTTTGAGAAGCAGTTATAGCCGTTGAGCCGTGAAAAAACAGTTGTCAGGCAGAGATTTAATGTTCGGTAGTAGAGTTTTTTAAGGCTGATGTTGTTGGTACGATGGTTGAAATGTCTGAAATAACCCTGAAAGTTGAAGACGTTGTATAATTGTCATGCTTAAGGGTTAATTACCTCAATTTTAATGTTGACATGTTCATATTAAATATAAAACATCACATATATTTAAAGATAATATGAGTGTCATGACATTTATATTACAAGAATTTTCCATATGAACCTAAAAGAGTAACAAGTTTGGCACCTCTATGCATATATTACAAGACTTGTCCGCATAAACCCAAAAGAGTCTAGACACATCCCCTTGCTGTGAACAAATCATTAGCTATGTTGTCATGAGTGTTGTTCATGCTAACATAATCCCCTTTCAAATCATTGCCTACATTGTCTGCTGATGTGGAACTAACATGCCCCGGAGGCATATAGTTCTCATTATTGTCGCATCGATAGAACTATAGATCAAATAATTGACTATCGCGAACAAAGTTATAGAGTCATAGACATACAATGATAATCTATGTATGCTTCTCTATCGGTTAACTTGATATACCATGCAAGATGTGTCATTTCTACTTCAATACCCCGTATGCTCTCTCAATAGCATTCCAAAGAGATGAATGAGCATGGTTGAATATTTCTTGCTTCCCAGCGATGGTTCAACCAGTCTAAACTCAGGTAGATGATACTTGGTTCCTGTATATGGTGAAAGATACCCATCCTGATTGGAATAACCAGAATCAACTAGATAGTATTTCCCTGAATGAAACACAAGTTAGTGCCAGCAGATATGACACCAATATCACGTGAAGAGTGCAAAAGCCTATCATATACCTAGAGGAGCATGAGGAAAATTTGCATAAAACTTAAGCAATGTATCTTTGAATATACTCTTGTTGTGCACGGAACCTGGTCATCCTGCAACTATGGAGGTGAACCTCAAGTCAAAATCACAAACAACTATAACATTCTGTGTTGGATATCCAAGGCGACTAACATGGTTGACCATATCAGCAATTGGCATAATAACTGGTATGTGTGTCCCATCAATTGTACCGATTGCGCCATTGAAATGATGTGTAAATCTAGAATCTCATAGCCTCTCATACACTATTGGGAATTGTGGATCAATAGGCTTGATGTCTCCTGCTAACTAATTCACACAATATAGCACCTCCACAAACTTCCTATTGATTGTCTCCCTGGATCTCTTGAACCGGTTTTTAACTTGAGTCACGGATTGTAGACCACCAAGAATCCACAGATACATTCCAAGTGCCTCCTCGGAACACATGCGGTTTGACCCCTTCAAACCATAGTTTTCAACCAAAGTGTCATGTAAAGAATCAAAACATGGCATATGCATTCTAAACATGACATAACAATCCTTCGAGCTACCCAAGTTATCAAATACCCATTGTTGTCCGGTGCATCTTGGTTCTACCCTCTTTTTATTTGTAAGATGATTCTCGGAATATTCAAGAACATGGTACATCACTTGTGCATTCCGTCGCCACCAACACCTTCTTGAATCCATAAGTGCGGACGCGTTTGCATCATCGTTGTCACTTTCAGCACTACTCTGACTTGTGCTCATCTGAAAACAACAAGACAACAACATATATGAGAAAATTGCACTTTATATAACCAAAACAGCAACATATAAGAGAAAACTGCACTTTATATGACCAAAACAGCAACATATATGTCAAAAACTGCACCATATACCTCTCCCCACCTACCTCCTTGAGAGTCAGCCGACGGCGACCGGGCCGATCTGATGTCCTCACCGCCGGAGTAGCCAGCCGGAGATGGACTAGGAGAGGTGCCGGAGTTAGGGTAGTTCTTATTAGGTGTAGATCTGGTGTGTTTTGGCGTGATGCCCGTTTTTGGCGTGATGCCTTTATTTGGCTTGTTGCCGGGAGGTTCTCGCCGGATCTTGGGAGCTGGATCCGGCGCCGGCTGGTGGTGCTCCGTCTCGTCGTCGTGCTCCAGTGGATGGAGCCAGCTGCGGTGAGAGGTGCTGCTACGAGCTCCTCTGCAATAAAAGCTTCTGGCCGTGCAAGATTTCTGGCTCTGCAGCTGCTACCTCCTTCTTCTTCGGCCGGCCGTGGCGGCGAGGGAAGAAGTGGAGATTGTGTGCTGGGGGATGTAGTCTGCTGTCTGCGGGGTAGTGTTTGTCCGGTGCTGTGGCGCGGTGCCGGCCAATTTCGGACTGGTACTTCCGGAGAGCTTCTGAGGTGGAAGAAGAAGGAGTTCCAGGTTTCGATCCTCCCCTTGTTGAAGAATAAGCGCCTCCATCGCCCCTTCCCTTGTGCGGGTGCTGTGGCGTTTGTCTCACTCCTCCCGACCGGCCATGGCGGCGAGGGAGAGGAAGGGGACACTGTTGTTGCTGCTTGGATGAGGAAGGTTCATCTGCTGCTGATTTGTGCTAATCACATGGTTGACATGTTTGTCGCCATGATCCGCGGCCAAAAAGATCGCCGCACAAGCCGTCGTTTCAACGACGCATCTTCAACCTCCAATACGGAGGCCCTGGATGGAGTTCTCGGTCGGCGCTTCTCTCCTCCTAGTCACCAAGTGGTCCGTCCCCGGTTGCTGGTTGCAGGAGGCCGGATGCGGGACTCCGACGAGTTCGTCGTCGGTGGAGAAGGCTCTGTATTTGATTGCTTTTCTGTATTTTTAGCAGGGTCTTTTCTGTCAATTTCTAAGGACCAGTTTGTATTTTCCTTCTCTCAGGGTCCTTCTTGTAAAATGTTCCCACCGACTGAAATAATATAAGGCAGCTCCGGGGTCTTCCAGACCCCTCCTTTGTGCAAAAAAAAAATGACCAAAACAACAACATATATGAGAAAACTGCACTTTATAACACTAAAACAGCACCATATATCACCATAACAGCACCATATATCACCAAAAGGCAACAATTCCATACATAAAAGGATATTCCAAGTCTTAAGGGTACATAACAAAGTAGTAATAAAATGGTAGCATAAGGATACAATCTAAAGGTACATTTTGAGATGAGCATAGATGCAAATAAAGTAGTTCTAGTTTCTCTTCATATCCTCATATTGCATCTTCAACCAATGAAGTCGATTCTCCTTAGTTACATGGCATGAACTCACATCACTAGAAATAATCTTATCAATGTGCACTGATTAGAGAAAAATAACGACATTTCATTTACTCTTCAATTTCTCACAGCGAAGAATATGACACATCAACAAATAACAGATTAGAGAACTACCAAACTCATAGCACTTCAATTAGTCTCTATGCAATATCAGAGAAAATTGTCACACCATTTGGCATCAGCTCATCAATCTCATAGCAATTAAAGAAAGAGACAGAGGGGAAGTGTCTCACCTTGCCGCTGGAGAAGAAGCTGCAGACGGGGACACCCGAGTTGATGAGGACAGGGACGGCGCGACCTTGAGGCGGACGAGGATGGCGCGAGCTTGAGGACGATGAGGACGACGGAGCCTCGACCTACTGTCGCTGGCAATCGATGTATATAGCACGAGGGTGAACTACTGGGACGGCGGCGATCTTGAGGAGGACGGGAATGGAGCGGGGCCAGACTACTGGGACAGCTGCGGCAGACACTGGCGACGAAGTGTTTGAAGGAGCTGTCAGTCCCATTCATGCACAAGTGATTGTACATTGATTTCACAGAGAAAACTCATTTTTTTGTCCATTTCCAGAAAGATTTATCTTTTTTCCTGGGATAGGACAGTTTGTCTCACAATTTCTAGCAAACCATGCACTTGAACAGTCAATCCAGGAGATAAATATCTTCTAAAGGAGAAGAAGAGCAGCAGCTTTAGCAACTGTAATACTTTGTTTATTACAAATATGAAAAATATCAGGGAAGGAATCTTTTAATTGGATCCCGTATAGTTACCCAATCCCCAGTGAGCCCGAGTCACCCCTTACTCCTATTCTGTCAAATAATTCTAATCATTCTGTTAATCCCGTTCTGTCAATCATCGCAGTATTTTTCGCATGCTTTTTCTCTGAGTTGTCTTGGAAATTTTTCCACATGTCCGGTGGTGATGATTCTTTCCACACCAAGTCAACATAAGGTGAGCGGGATGGACTGGGCGAAAATTCCATCAGGGCTTAAACGAATGCCACAATTTTTCTGGGCTGGATAAATTACCACGCTAGGCAGGAAAACCATGATCGGACGAAATCCAAGTCAATCCCTGCTTCCAGGGGATTAAACGAACGGGGCCTGAACGGGACGGGGAGAAGGGGGAAAACGGGCAGGGGGCTGTCGGGCTAGGAACGAACAAGGGGCGGGCCAGGTTATATGTGAGGGCAGTTTTTTCGTAGTTAGCTTGAAGAGTTAGGATTATTTTGGAACACTGCCGCCCGGGAAGCAAGGGGAAGCTCGGGAAGCAGCTCTCGCCTTGCTTTTGGGAGTCACGTTCATTTGTTCACAACGCTTTGGACAAGCGCTTTTCAAATTATTGTTGTTTGTTTCATCTTGATGATTTTGGACCCCAAAAGCTCCTAAATCAGAAGTGAAAGGGAGCTCAAACAAACACATCTATGTATGGGCGCAATGGCGCCCCACTGCAAGTAATCTCCAAGATATGTGTGCCGCAAGTGAACATGTGGAATATGTCATATGTGCCATGCACATCCGAAGAGCATCACAAAATCGCATTGCCTGGAGCATTCCTGGAGTGGTGCAACCACCGTTGGGCCTTTCAGAAACATGTGCACCCCTCTCCTAAATTGGCACAAAGAGAAGAACATTTCTGTTCTGATATAATTATGGAATATGTATAAACACGTGAATCGCCTGCTTGGCTTTCTTTTCTCTGCATTTGGTGTGCCAAATCACAATCACTTTAATGGTGCAGACTCAGGAAAACATGCACGAACAATGCCTTAACAAGGCATCCAATTCTCTAGAAAATCCAAGTCATGATCACGTGTTCCTTGTAAAAAAAAAGAAGAGAGCAGAACTGGAAAACCCGCCTACATATGCAGCTGACTGATAGAAGTTTCTGTAGAAAATCCAAGGCATGATCCCTTGTTCTCTGTCAAAAAGTCCCAACTTCCAACCGCTCTACCAGCGAAGAGAGGTCGGATCAGCCGGTGATGTGTGTTTCCCTCTTTTGGAGCACTGCTCAGCCTTTTGACGCTGCTGCAAGTTCCCCGCATCGGCGTCATCTCGTTTCACAGGGTAAAAGGACTGCAGATGCAAGATCGCCACTGCGAGCTTTCCCGGAGGATGGTCGCTACGTTCTGCGAGTAACTTTTGCCGCGGAAAAGGTCAAAAAAGAAAAAACTGAAGATCGGTCGGCTGCACTGCCCAATTTCCTCCCGATCCACGTTCTTCTATGTCGATCCTCCGCAAAAGCTCAGTCGCTCCTGTCATCTTCCACTCGTCTCTGTCCCGGAGAAGAAGTGAAGAACGGAGTGGAGCTCACGTCCTGTTTCCTTCTTTGGGAGCTTACGTGCCATTCCGATCCTTGTTTCCATTTTCCTACGGCGGCATGGGTTGGAAGGAGACGCATCATCGGACATGAGTCATCGCCCCTGAGGCAGCCACACAACCTACACTATGCGGTTTGGAAGAGTGGTAGTCGAAAATGTGGACTTGCGCTAGCCATAGATTTATTTGGTTGGGAATATTTTTGACGACTTTCGTGTCATCCTACATGTAAATGCAGTGCGTTTCTACGGGGATTTCATGGATTCGTCGTTCAGGCATGTCCACAGTCACGTACGTAAGCTATAAGATGTGTATTCTTTTTATTTCATAGGATTGATATATAGCCTGACCTAAACATTTCCAAAATATGGTTAAGTCAACTTAGAAACGATCGAAGTAAAGGTTAAGTCAAAAGATACATACGCTCGACTACTTTTCTTCTCATATTTTGTTAAGGGTGAACAAAAGTATATTCACTCAACCGCGCCGATCTTATCTGGGCATATACTTTCTAACTTAAGTTAGGTGTGCTTGGCTCGATGATATGTGGAGCAATTGGGTGGAGGGCCCACCGGTCTGTGCTACACTCCCTTTTCCCCGGTTGTTGCATCCTCTCGTATTGACCATCGTTTACCCTTCCCTTCTCATCATGCCCCAGCTGTCACCGACATCCTCCAGTCCCGCTAGATCCGTCTGATGCAGCTGCCAAGGTCAAGTTTGAGCGCTACCACGTCAGTGTGTCACCCCTCTTATTGTCACAAAATCAAGGCCACCTTCGCAGGCTTCAAGGTCATCTTCCCCTTCCTTCCCACTTCGAGGGGAAGACCGGAAGACGTCAGCGTCTAGATCGTGGAGGCTGACATGAATCTGATCGAGAACTTGGCGCTCGAAGAATAGCATGGCCAACCACCTTTATTCTATCCAATCCGTTAGCCACCACACCACCGGTAGGCTGTAGAGAAGAAGGTGATCGAGGTGGACGTCGACCTCGCATGTTCCTTCCGGCACAGACACTACTGAATAGACGGATGTCTTCCTCGCGCGACATTGGCTACCACCGGTGACGCCCCGCCTAAGCCAGCGCCTCTGCCGCAGACCCCCCCCCCCAAAGCATCCACACCGCCGCGCACCTCGTCGAACGTGCTGCCCAAAACTAGGGCCCTCAACCCGCGCCAGGACCCCCGAGCGAGGGAGAAGCGAGGGAGAGGGAGGGGCCCTAGAGCGACACGGTGTGTTATGGGAATGGGGTTCGAGGGGAACATCCCATAAAACATCGATATATGGATCCCATGCCTAAGATCTGCTCCTAATATTGATAGCTTAAGCCCGTCCCGATCAAAAGCTTTCATGCATCTTGCGCCTAAGATCTACTGTTTCAAAGTTTAATTACATGCAAGTAACACATGCGCTGTTAGTGGTGTGTCATCCTTGCCTGGAGCCACATAATCCCTTTTTTTCCGGTACAGAGAAAGCGCTGACCGACGTGTCTGTCGAGTGGAATTTTCGTCAAGTGGAGAAAGTGTTGCAGAGGGAGTCATAAAGTGTTGGTCTATCCAGAAACAAGCTTCGATACCTTAATTGGGCTGGTATACATCCTGCAGACTGCGGTAAAGCACCTGCTTTAAGTTGTGGCTATTCGAAGAATGTTTTGAGACCGTGAGATCGTTCACGGTGTGATAACATGTTCGACATGCGTCACGGGAGTCATCTCTGGATAAGATGCTGCGCATGTGCGTGCATGTTGTGACCGTCCCTGTCCTGACCACCGTTCTACCTTACGAAGTTGCAACCACCGCACGATCCATGATTGCAGCTCTCGTCCGGTACGCCGGGATACGGTGATGGGCTGGGGAATTGCTACGTTGGCTTGCTCGTGGTTGGTCCAGAGTGATTGATCTTCTGCACATGCATTGCAAAGTTGCGAGGGCAATCGCCTGGATCTCCTCGGCTCTATCGCTGTTCGGTTCCCCGCATGGACAGTTCCGTTTCCGGGCGGCCGACCCCTGTTAGCAGAGGAAACCATAAGTGAAGGAAGTGGCCAATTGACCAAACCTCCTCCTCGAAATAGGCTTTTTCCGCTATATTAATATAGCAACCAACTGGGGCAAATAACACATCAAAGCCCAAAAGAAACAGAAGAAGAAAAGAAAAGGAAAACAAAGCCGACAAAGTCGGATCGACGAAAACGGTGATGATCAGCAACCGCTGCGCCCTTCGGAGAATTCCCACCACGATCTTAGCCCTCCGAAGCGGCGCATACCAAAGCAGCACCTTCAAGAAGGGATGCGACGAAGACGACGCTGCTGCCCGGACAACTCCTAGGGTTTCCCCCGATATGCGGGAGGGTTGTGGGGAGGGGGGGAACCCCGACGCCCCTCAAGAAGGAATGGCGGCACCCGCGGGCGTCACCGCGTCGGTGTCGGCCATCCGACAAGGATTTCTTCCGTCCCCCAAGAACCACAACCCCGGACACTCCATCTTGCTCCGCCAACCTCGCCGCCCACCAACTCGCGACACCACGGTCTTGAACCACCACCGCCGTCTCACCGTAGCCTAAAGACGACGACCGACGAAACCGAGAAAAGGCAACCTGGCCGAGGAGAAACGAGACAGCAGCCACGCGGGAGGGCACCACCTCCACCGCCACCTGCGGTGACAGACCGGACGCAGCTACAGGAGCAGACTAGGCCCCTCTGGCCCTGCCGAGCCCGGAGGGCTCGTGAAGCTCCCATGGCCGTGCTGCAGTCCGCGCATCGCCGTCCTAGCCCGCCCAAGCCTGGGCCAGGAGGGCTCCGCCGCTGGCCTCCGCGTCGCCCTGCCACCAAGTGGCCGCGCCACCGCCACCATGCCACCCGAAGCTGCACCGCCCGCGGTGCGCCGCCACCGCCGGAACCTTGACCACCAGGGGGCACTGCCGCTGACCGAAGAGAGCCCCCGCGCCTCCCTGCCTAGCGTGCGGGTAAGGGAAGACCGCCGCCGCCGTCACCGCGCGGGCTTTGCCCGGCGACCTGCGCCGACGGCGGCGGAGGGGAGAGGAGGGGAGCTAGGTCCTGGGCGGGGAGGACCGCGGTTGTCGCCCCGACGCCGCCCGCGGGGGACAGGACAGGACGAAGGGGTTTTTTTTCGCCAATTGACCAACCTGTGTAGGGCGGCCAAATTATCATGATATTGTTTTTAGATAAAATGGAGACACTTTTGTTTGCCTCATCTCACTAATTAAGAAGAATATTAGTACTGTCTAGTTAATTAATTGAGAATCTGAGGAAAATTGCTACAAATGCACCGATATCGCCATGAAACAGAACCACGTTGAGCACCGCCGGCTGACTTGGCTACCAACACAAGACCATGCTCATGCAGACAACCACCGGCACCACCCTCCCTGAAACAAACATACAAAATCTTGGCGATCTATGCCAAACACATATAAAAGCTAAGCTCATTGTTCTCATATAAAAGCTAAGCTCAATTCGGCTCCAGGGTGCGTATGATCCCTCTACCATAAAAACGTGTTAAAAAATTTTGATAAAAAAATTTACATGTACATCTCAATAATATATGTGTATTCGTCAAGTTTCACAAAAAAATAATATTTTTTGTAGTCTAAGCGAAAAAGAGAAAATTTATCTTGTGACAAGTCTTTGTTTCAGCACCGAATTTTGTCTTTTTTACACACACCACATGACATGTCGATTTTTCATGAAACGACTTTGTGAGCGCGTAGCACATGAAGATGTACGTGCGAAATTTTTGTTTCAATTTTTTTGACATTTTAAAATGTGTCTAACATGTATTTCAAAATAAAGGGAGCATACGCTCCCATGTACCAAAACATCACTCCCTAAAAGCTGCTTCACGATCTTATATTATGTGAAGAAAATAGTGTTCGTCTATATTATCGAGTATGAAAGGTGTGGAGATTTTTAGGTCATTTGAGTATGAGAATAGTATGGTGTGGTTCATCTACTAGTTCTACGTTCGATGTTATAATTATTGTTCTTAGAAATGCCTCATTTATTTTAACGACTTATATTCATAAACAAAGATGACTCTGTACATTAAGCTTTTATCTTACTCGGGAATGAGCAAGAGTCTAGTTTGGGGAAGTTGATGAATGTATTTTTCGCATATTTTTACATCGTTATTTCATATAGATATCTCTGAGTAGCAATAAGATTTTTGTATTTTACCGCGCTTCCGCGCCCTTTATGCTTCTCTACACATGATCTTAAAATATTAAGGAAGATGATATATTAATAAAAACTATCATTTTTATGGTATTTTAACGTGATAAAAATCATTTAAGCACTTAACCATGCACCTGGGCGAAAGGGAAACGTGAGGACAAGTTCCAGTAAGTTTAGCGGGCATCAGTACGGGGGATCCCGCCCGTACCGTCCGCCCGTACACCGTACCAGGAGCACCGCCTCGTCAAATAATTTCATCTCGCACATATTGGCCAAGAGATCTGAGACACACAACTTGGAACACAAATAAACATCACCTCTGGGACAAATCTGGAGGAGGAACTTTGGAGAAAACATCATTCGGGCTGCTACACGGGTCATCGGAGGACAAGGCATCATCCCCTTCATCATCAACCGATGCATCTCCATCAGGATCACCGACCACATTCTCCTTCAACCATAGTTGTAATCTGGATTATTATTATGGATTTGTATTTGAATTCATACCATTACTTTCATCCCATCCATAAGAGTATGATGATGTTCTTGAATGTTTTCATATGTGAGTAGTTCCCTTTGTTCTTGGGAAGATGGAGAACCCTAGCATGAATATGAGATGAATCTGAAATGATATATGGTTTTAAATTATTAATGTGTGTTACTTCTCTCTCTTGATATTATATGTTTTGCACCATGTAATATTTGTCTAATGATCTCAAGAGGGAACTACCCTTTGAAATGTGGTAAAGTGTACGGCGAGAAGTTACATTATGGTATCGACACTTTAACACATGGAAGCGGGGGATAAAGGGAGACTCACCAAACTCATATCGATAATTATGGGGTAAAATCCTTAATTGTGATGATCAATATGTGGTTTGCAGAAGGCTAGCCGCAATGGTTATTTAGAGATGCGATGACCGATAGATTTCTGGGCGCATCTTGTTATGGAGCTCTCTCTCTCCTCACGCAATATGATTAAAAGCATAATTTATCTTGATTAACAATCCTAATGCTAGAGGTGTATCCAATAATTCCTGAGAACACTTTATCTTATTAAGTTTCAACCCATTTCTCACTACGTATTTTATTTATTGCTTTGTTTACTTTCTTGCAGTCAATTACAACAATTTTTTAAAACACCTTTATTTGAGATTAAAGAACGATGTATAAGTAGCCTGTAATATATAGTAGCAAGGGCATTAAAACCTTAACTAGTAGCTCCTCGTGGTTCGATACTCTTATTTCAAACTAGCTACAATTGATCTGTGTACTTGCTATCATCACTCTTCCGCTTTACTCGGTGAGTTGATATTGAACGAACCTTGTTACTGCAACTACATGTTATAGATCTTAGGTGTTCGTGTAGATGTAATTTTTCGAAATACTTGCACAATTCCTTTTAGCGTATAACATTACCAGATCCATTGTAAGTGCCCGCTGGTTGCGCATCCCTACCCTAACGCCGCCCAACCGTGCTAAGAGAGCCCAAAGTTGCGCATCCCTAGGCCGAAAATCGCCGCCCCATTGCATACCGAAGAGTCGGCCCTTGGCTCCACTAAGTGGATGGGTTGGGCACCACTATACTCGATCACCGCACCACCCGTGTGGCTGTAGACGTCTGTGTCGCGGGGAGAACTCCAGGGCCACCGCCCAAAGCCGAAGCTCAACCCGCCACACAGCGAGGTGAAGATGAAATAGCATCGCCACCTCCGTAAGGCATACTGGCTTGACACTGGGGCGGTGAGAGAGGTTGAAAGGAAGGAAGTAGGTGGTGGTGGAGAGATTTTAGGGTTTACCGCGTCGTTTGGATGGTGACGCGGTGAGGATTGATACTTACTCCCTCGCTGCAAAAATAAGTATTTCAAGTTTTTCTAGATACCGATGTATCCATAACTAAAATACGTTCATATCTAAATAAAAATGGGGCACTTGTTTCAGAACGGAGGTATTATCAGCTCATTACATAGTAGATCTTGAAAACACATTGAATTCGCTTGCAAGGCAAGATACCAGCACGTTTAATTTCGTCCCTACATATAGATGTGCCTTGACAGGGCGTTTATATCGTGGTTGGAAACATTACGCACGGAAGCGCGTAATAATGCCTCGAAAACGGAGGGTAATCGCAGAGAAAGTCCCACACGGAACAGCAACATTGCGTCGCAGATCACAGCCGCGCGACAGAGGTTTTCTTTGCTTGCTCGACTTCCCAGTTTCTTCCTCCCCGCGTCATAGGATCCGCCCACAACGCGCTGCCCCGACCCACGCCTCCCTATAAATCAAGACAAAGATCGTTCGTGCTAGCTCCATCGTCCACCGCTCCTGAAGGAGGAAATAGCAGATCACACCACTTGTTGGTGCTTCTTTTGCAAAGAACCACAACAATGGTTTGTTGTTGCAAGGAACACCACATTTTGCTTAATTCTTTGCACACAACACATAAAAGTAATTAAGCAGCTTGATGATCAATCTGTTCAGTCTTACTGTTACGCGGGCAATTCCTCTTGGGCTACTGCATCATCAGTTTGGACCAGTCGAATGCCATTTTTTTGTTTCGTTTTAGATTTTCCTTTTTATGTTTATTTTTTAATTTCAAAATCAGAATATTTTAAAAAATTACATATTTTTAAAATCCAACCATTTTGTGGTTCCGCGGGACCATGAGGGTCCTGTCGCTGGAACCCGCACGTCTCTGCTGCTGCCGCGCCGGTTCGCGGATTGTGATTCCGCTGCCGCTGTCGTGTCTCTTGGGAGCGGTGTCGTGCACTCATTCACCTCGCGCTTCGGCGCGGTTTAAACTTCCGTGTCAATGCAATTGACCTTACTAAGTGGCGAATCATAATCTGTGACCCGACGCGGCAGCGGCACAGACGTGCACGCGAGTTCCGGCGGCAGGACCCTCCTCGCCCCGAAGCCGAAGGTGCTGCCGCGTCGGGTCGCAGATTATGATTCGCCACTTACTAAGGCCAAACCGGGGTGAATGAGTACACGACACCGCTCCCAAATCAGAGACGCGGCAGCGGCGGCGGAATCACAATCCACGAACCGGCCACGTCAGCAGAGCGCGGCAGCTGGCGAGGACCCTCATGGTCCCGCGGAATCACAAAATGGTTGGATTTTAAATATATGTAATTTTTAAAATATTCTGATTTTGAAAATTAAAAATAAACATAAAAGGAAAATTTAAAGCGAAACAAAAAATGGCATTGGGCGGTCCAAGCTGACGATGCTGATGGCCGAGAGAATTGCCCGCGTAACAGCAAGACTGACTAACGGATTAACCATCAAGCTGCTTAGTTACTTTTATGTGTTGTGTCAAGAATTAAGCAAAATGTGGTGTTCGCTACGTAACAAACTATCGTATTGTTGTGGTTTCTGCAAAAGCACCAATGCGTGTGATCTGCTATTTCCTCCTCCTGAAGCACAAGCCCCTAGGCAGGACGTCAGGACATAGGCTACGGACAAGATACAGAGACGGTGCTCGGCGTGGGAGGAGAGCCGTTGCCGACATTGTCCAAGGAGCAGAGATCAAGATCTGCATCTCTCCAGGGCCCGCCTCGCAGTGTCCGTTGGGCAGATACCGACCCCCATTTCCCCTGCTCGTTTTGTCTGCGCCGTCTTCTATATAACTCAACCGACCGTCTTCCTCCGTTCATCCTCTCTTCCGGCCGATTACATTACATTACACAAAAGCAGAGGAGAGTTGCAGAGCTTGGAGCTGAGGCCATTGTGGACTAGTTAAAGAAAGAAAGATTGAGAGGAAGAAAATGGCACGGAGTCCAGCTCAGGCCGCTCTCCCCTTCATCGCCTTGCTCCTTCTGCTTCCAGGTAATTCAATCTTGCGGTTCCGCCCCAACTTAATTAGTTGCAATGCGCATTCTGCGTATTCTCTCGCGTGCGTTTTCCTGATCGGTCGGAGTTGCTCGTTCGATTCCTGCAGCCGCGTGGTCGGCGACCTTCACCATGACCAACAACTGCGGCCACACGGTGTGGCCGGGCCTGCTCTCCGGCGCCGGGACCGCGCCCCTCTCCACCACCGGGTTCGCGCTGGCCCAAGGCGCGTCGGCGACGGTGGACGCGCCGACGGGCTGGTCGGGCCGCATGTGGGCGCGCACGCTCTGCTCCGAGGACGCCACCGGCAAGTTCACCTGCGCCACGGGCGACTGCGGGTCCGGCGCCCTCCAGTGCAACGGCGGCGGGGCCGCGCCGCCGGCCTCGCTGGCGGAGTTCACGCTGGACGGGTCCGGCGGCATGGACTTCTTCGACGTCAGCCTCGTCGACGGCTACAACCTGCCCATGCTCGTCACGCCGCAGGGCGCGGCCGCCGTGGCGGCCACCGCCAGCTCGACGGGCGGGCCCAAGTGCGTGGCCACGGGCTGCCTGGTGGACCTGAACGACGCGTGCCCGGCCGACCTGAAGGTGGCTTCCTCGACGAGCCCCGCCGGCACCAGCGGCGCCGCGGGCGTCGGCCCGACCATGGCGTGCAAGAGCGCGTGCGAGGCGTTCGGGTCGCCGCAGTACTGCTGCAGCGGCGCCTTCGGGAGCCCCAGCACGTGCCGGCCGTCGACGTACTCGCAGTTCTTCAAGAGCGCGTGCCCGCGCGCGTACAGCTACGCGTACGATGACTCCACCTCCACCTTCACCTGCGCCGCCGGCACCAACTACGCCATCACCTTCTGCCCGACCGCCAACACCAGGTATGAGCCCAGCTCCGTTCCTAGCAATTTCCAGGCAGCTAATTAAGTACACAAGTAACCGTTGTGTTCACTGAACCGTAAGTTGACCAAATTGGCGCGAAATGCACGGCCCAAACTCTGCCTTTACCAAAATGTTTTACGGTGATTTGAACCTGTTCACATTAGATTTTCAGGAATCGGCGTCGGCAAGGACGCGCCAATCCGTGAGTAGAGTCAATCACAGATTACTTTAATTGCAGGGTCGTAGGGGAATTTGGTTGGACTTCCGCAAATATGCCCTAAAAAATCACCCCGTTATCAATTCTAGTAGTGTAAAAATGGCCTGTCACTAGGCAAAGAACAGCAGAGCCGATTTAGTTCACATTCATTTTCTGCATCACTGTTGCCATCAAAGCTCGAGTCCACACTCCACACTGCTACGACTAGCATCTGCAAATGTTTTGTTAAATGTTTGGAATCTGGTTCACCTCCATGGTGGGTACTACTGTGAAAAAGAAAAGCAATTCAGGTCACACTTACAGACTGTAGCTCACTGTGCTATTCAACGGCCGAAATGCACACAGAGCAACGGCTAGGAATCCACCACGCGCACAGGACAAGCCAACTGACACATAGCCTGACGTGAGACGGTGCTAGCTAGCCGTTTCGCGCGTGCGGCCCCATAGCCATAGCCATAGGCGGCCGTGCGCATTCATGTCTCGCTGTCCTATTCCCAACTGCCTCCCATATGCTCAGGCAGTCAGACGGACACGCGTCCTAGATGCATTCATATCTGCATCCTACTACAACAAGCAAATATCTGCAATGTACTGCACACTTTCCATTATTCAGAACTTAATTCTATGCCGTATGCTACAAACTGCTAACCCGTATTCGATTGCTTGTGTGTTCTGCTCAACAGTGGCAAGTTCACCGACCCGCAGGCTGCTGTTCCGCTGACGAACAACACGATGGTCTACAACGGCGGCGAGCAACTCTCCTCGGCAAACGGCGGCGAGCGATTCCCGACGAACGGCGGCACCTCCATCGCCGCCCGTGCGTCACAACTCCTCCTCGCGGTGGCCGTTGCCGTCTTGCTGCTGTAAGCCGTGTGCCATATCCGGCGTGACGGAGGCAAACACAAGACTCCGGAGAGGGTAGAAAAGGGCAAGAAAAGTGCTTGCGGGCGGGCAAAGAGCAAAAGGCTGACAGGAGTGGTATACTAACCATAAACAAGAATATCTCCACACATTACATATCGCAGCCTTCTAGATAGCTTATGCCGTAGGCTTAGGATAAGCTGTAGGTGGTTAGCCTAGCTTCCGATCTAGTATACGTTTCTTTGATTTGTTGAGCGGAAACCATGATGTATTGTACTATGAGTCAGCGGAGTACAAGTTGACAATTCGAGCACGGAAAATTACAAGCATGAGGAAAGGAGACGAATATGTATCTTGCCTGTGATATAGGGTAATGTTACTTCAAAGTTACACACACCGTGACTGGCTTCCCACCTCATCGTGGAGACGCCTTGCTTGTCCTTTTTGCTTGCCGGATTCGACGTGAATCAGAAATTCTAAACCAACCATCAGAAAACGAGTTGGGAAAAGCAAGACTGATAGAAATGCAGGTGGAGAACCTGAGTGTGACTCTAGACAATAGTGAGTGTCGCTCTCCCCATTTTTCCCAGGGCAACTCGTGGGCAGCCCCTCCACACACACTGTCACCTTGCCACCCGGCCACGCCGCGGTGGCAGCGGCCCGTCATTGCGGAAGGTGGTGGCGGGAGGCCCGGAAGGGCCAGAACAACGACCTTCGTGTCGTCTTCAACTGCGGTGCAGCGCGGGGTGGCCCTAGACTCCGGTGATGCCCATGTGCCGAGGCACAACGAGGGCTGGGCGAGCTGTGGTGCGGTGGTGCCGAGGTGGAGACAAGGGCATTTAGGTGGGTGAGGTTGAAGGCTAGCGGAGCCGGCCGTGATGCTGATGCGAGACGTTGGGGCGGTGACCTAGGTTTTTGTGGGCGGTAATGGTGATCATCGTTGTGGGGAGTGCAGATCTGAAATCCGAGGAGGCCACTGTGCGTTCCGTCGTACCTTGAGGTGTTGCGGTGCTCGCGTTACAAGGTGGTGCTAGGAGGATTCATGAAATTTGTTGTGCTTTGCTCTGGCAAAGTAGGTACAACGGTGCCCCAGTTTGCTGGATTTTCCCTTGCTTTGTTGTAGGACTTCCGGACGAAAGCCTTAAACCGTCGCCATTTCCCTCCTTGGGGGCACTTGTCGTGGAGCTACATCTTTATCCTCGTGGATATTTGGGATGTCCACGGTAAATCCCTAGTTTCGGGGTACCGTGCAGGCAACGATGGGGGCTACATCGCTTCCTTCTTGTAGTCGTCGCCTTGGCGAGCATGCACTCAAATGTTGCATGTGTTTCTCTTATTGTCATGGTGGTGGATGTCGAGGTGGTGCCCCCAAGACATTGTGTTTGCGAGCCGAGGCGGCGGACTCGGGAATCTTTCTGGGTGATATCCCTATGAGGTAGGGCGGCCACTCGTCGTGGCTTGGGTGGCAGTGTTGTGCCGCTCGTGCAACGGCATTGTCGGCTCGCTCTATTGTCCTAGAGGGGGCAGTAAAATTTTATGTGGGGATAGCGGCCCTGAATGAGTTCGTGTGATTGTCGTGATCTACGACTGGCTGCCCTGTAGCTTGGTCTACGTGTTGATGGTTCGTGTGATATTGCAACTCGAGAGCGAGTAGCGTTATGATGGGGCGGCGGCCCCGCAAGGTGGTGGTCTTGGCTGACCATGCAGGGCATAGCGGAAAGTTGGAGCGGCGACTTCGATTGTTCGTCAAGTTTGAGGGTGTTTGACCTTGTATCGTGTGGGCGGTGAGGTTACTCTCTAAGTTGGGCAATGGGTGTGTCGGGGGCCACTTCTAGCGCATGGTCATGTGGGCTTCTTTTTTTAGACGGAAGGCTCAAGATGAGCCCGATTTTAAATTAATAGAGCCTCAACTGCAAGAGTACATAGTACATAACACATATCACATGACACACTAGCCAGCGGATACAAGCATAAAAGTCCTGGCGGAGTCAACGGTGAACACCGCCGCACACATAAGGAATCGCACCCCAATGCAACTCCAAACTATGCAGATAGGCTAAACGAATAGCAACAGACACATATAAAGGTAGGACGAAGGCCATCGCCGATCAGTCCGAGCGGTCCCTAATGCTGGCATGAAGCGTGCGAAGCCTACCAATCGCCTGCTCCAGCGCCTCCCGGTCTCGCCTCCTAGCCACTGGCTTCCAGACCTGTAGGTAGATTAACATTTTATACAAACCGTCAGCTGGGAGGGGAAGCTCCCTTCAATAGTGTACTTGTTCCTAATATTTCATAAGGCCCAACATAAAGCATCCGCTTGGTTTGACCCGATAGGTCATCAAGAAGCATATACAAATCCGCAAAGCAAGTCGGGTTCCAGGAGCAATCCAGTAGTTCCCTAACTGCACTCCACATAAATTTGGCTAACGGACACAGAAAGAAGATGTGAGCGATGTCCTCCACCTCCATACACAAGGCACATCGTCTCGACGATTAACCTCGTCTACAGCGAATGCTGTCATTGGAAGGTAGGCGCTTCCGCACTAGCTGCCATAGAAAGATCCGAACTTTCATGGGGAGTGCCACCTTCCAAATGTCACTAAAGTGTTTCTTGGGGGTCCCCTGACACAACTTTCGATATAAGGACTTAAGCTTAGTGGGAATGTCCCGGGTCTGCTCCTCTCATAGCAGATGTTCTGCTCCTCTCATAGCAGGCCCGTCTTCTTCTCTTTCACAGTGATGGAAATTCTGCTAGCATTGTGGATCGGGTCACCGCTGAATGTATTAGTGTGCTTGGCGTCCTTTTGTGGTCTCAAATGTGTCGTCGGTAAGATTGGGCATGGCCCTATTGTTTTGATGTTTGGGTGGATTTGCCCCTGTTTGTATTGGTTTTCGTCAAATTTTACTCTAGTAACTTAACACCCATTTTAATTAATAGATAAGAAAAGGCTTATTCCTCTGCTCCAGAAAAAGACAAATTGAAAAATTATACGCAGCTTAGAGTGGTTAAAACATGCTCCCTCTGTTTATCATAAGCGGCACGATTTTAGTCCATCGAAGAGGACTATATGGACTTATTTGGGTGAAGATTCACAACTAATTATGTCTGTTCTACCTTTTCTCGCTCTGCATCGGTGTGACGTGCGGGACTGTTTTTTTTTTTTTGACGTGCGGGACTGTTGCGTCTACAAGGGGCCCGTGATGTTTCAGCTTGGTAAGCAAAGACTTGACACGAAAACGGCTCGGTGGCCCGCACGCCACAGAGCGCTTGTTTCGCTGAAGAATCTGGTAATTGGGCTCGGGGCCCGTTTACTGCCTTCGGTCCTTCGGTAGCAACGCTCGTTCCCATAGAAAATAGAGAGAATATGTGCACGTGACCAAAAATGACCAGAGCAGAAAATCATTCACATATACGGAGTACTTCTACTTTTTTCCTTAGTTTTTTCTTTTCTTTTCATACTTTTCACATACTAGTACAAATGCCCATGCGTTGCCACGGGTCCTCAAATTTTATTTTTCAATATACATATATAATTTATAACTCACTATGAAAATTTGAAACAAATCAGGGATACCATAATATACAACACGATAACACCGAAGCAATAACAAGACCACGTTGTTGTGCCTCTTGTTGTGCCTTTACATGTTCGAAGTTCGAGCTGTTCTTGTTATTCTTCCGTGGTCCCTGTGTGTTCTGGGGAGTCATAACTTTTAACTCGACAACCACTCCTTTTGGATGTATTATTGTCTCACAAAATGTGTGTGTTGCAAACATAGGTATAACTAAAGGAATATTTCCTTTTATGATTAGTTCAAACTACACTTGATATTCATAAATATCCGGAGACAACCCTAGATCGTAACCTTCTGTATCAAACATATAAAAGGGGAATCTTCAATAATGGCAGGGGTAAAAAACTCGGTTGGCAGGCAGTGTTGCGGATGCTAATTTTTTTAGGTAGTTTCGTCAAACCTCTTCAGCACATGCAAGCCAATAAAAAATTAAGTGAGACACAATTACGATCAAAGATCATTCTTTTGTGGCTCTTTCTCTAGCTCCCTTGCCTCTCCTCGTCTCTCCCCATTGGTTCCAGTAACCCCTACCCAAACAACACGACTACACACTGCTTTTGCGTCTAGTGTTATCTCCAACTCCAAATCATCACTAACCTCAAATGGTTTTGAATGCTTAGTATAATGCAGGAAAAGCCATTCACAGAAATCACGAAGAATTTCACAGTATACAATATAATATGAGTCCGTAGATTAATAATTTTATGAGGAGCAATATATAACTGGGAATTCTAATTTGAATAGTATGGTGATTTGATTAGAATTTTATATATGGAGTAGCAATGCCATAACACATGTCACGTCGCTATCAGAAGGAACTTTTGTTAATAACAAAATCTTCGTCATCGCTGCATCGAACTACCCATAGATCCTCTGGGCGTCTCCTCTCATTGCTCGGCACCTCCTCCTCACTTCTGTTTCAAAAACATTGTGAAAGTTTTGTGCTGACATACATCTTCTCTATCTCTATCTTTCTCTATCTCTACGTCTACTTTGGCAATCTATATAGCTAGGTCATTCTTGAAAATCACTTCATCTGCCATAATAACTTGCTTCCACATAAAGTGTAGGCTCTGAGACATGCACAACCTAAGAAAATGGTGACAACTCATTTAATAACGAAGGGTATGAAGTACAAGCATCACATCCAGGGACCAGAAATGAATCATGTTATATTATTGATCTGGTAGGTAACCAAATCAATTTTGTTAGATTAGCATACTATTTCTTTCAACATTACGGTGCTTGGATTAGCATCTGGGTTTAACAACAAAGCTGCATAACAGTTCTGCTCCTCACAGATCATCACATACCTGAACTAACTAATAAATCAACTAATTTGCAAAACAACACAGTACATCATCCCAAATCTGAATTAACCTCTTTGTCCATCCAGGGGGTCGAGAAGTGTCGTAGATTGTTCAGATATCGCAGGACCATCTTCTACCTCAATTCCACTTTCTCCCCAAAAATGCATGCCACTGGAAAATAAATTCGGTTTGCATATTTCTCTTGTCAAGTTGTGCAGCTTAAATGGTCACCCACATGGTTTTTAAGGCGACGCATTGGCGCCTTAAGGAGGGAAGGCGCTTTGGCGCCTAGGCGACGCCTAGGCGGGCACTTTGGACGCCTAGGCGCCTAAAGCGGCTGTTTTTAGAAAGCGGAGGGGGAGCGCCCTGACGCCTAGGCATCGCCTAGGCGGCGACTAAGGCGTCAGCCTAGGCGGCGACTAAGCGACGCTTTTTAAACTATGTTCACCCATATTTCTCTTTTCCCCAAAATGCATGCCACTGGAAAAGAATTTCGGTTTGCATCCCAGTAGACCCACGCGTGGTCGAGAGAGCGAGCTCACAATGCCACCTGCAAAGAGAAGAACAGTTCACATCAGACTTGTACGCATATACTTTTTATGATGGCTCACATCATGTCTGATTTTTACCATCCAATAATAACACCACAATTTGAATTTGCATATAGTTCTTCCTCCGTGAGGAGTTCTAATGTACATATGTTCATTCCACTGTCAACAAAGGTGTCCGTAAGCTAAATCTAAATCATATGTGTATTTTCAAGATGAACTCATCAATTGCGTAAGAAGGAGTACATTCTGGACTACATGAATGTTCACTTCTATAAAAAATTATGTATCAGGCGAAGCAAACATAAATATGATTATCGCAAAAAGCACTATGTGTTTGAAGTAAGGAGCAGACTGCAAGTATGGGGGATAGGATGCTAAAAAATTATCACTATCGGGTGTCCAATTTGGTAAGTCAATATAGTATGTATTCCGAAACATCAAAAATATCACATAGATGGAAGAAGCAATAGCCTAGCAACACGGTGCAACACCAACAATAGGACAAAAATTATAAGAATTGTGCTTCTTACCTTGCATATTGGGTATTGACGATCCCATAAATTGACAAGTAAACTTTCACTTTTCAAGTCAAAGTGCACTTGGCACATAAACAAATGTAGTTTCATCAATACCACAAACCCATATGTTTAGCCTGGTTAAAGTTTTTACTAAGATAAACAAGCAACTAATGTACTCAAGTAGTACCAGGAGAATAGTCCAACTTTTTTCCATCTACTGTACTGTAGAATAACAAAGAAAATTCAGGTTGGACTGTTCAACTGGAGTATAACAAAGACTATTCAGGTTTCAGACATATGCTCAGTTAACTGTACTGTCATCAGAATAAGAAACCCATATGATTTCCCTGGCTACTAAGATAAAACAAGCAACTAAAACATGTTAGGCTATTTACAGTAGCACAGTACGATGGTGTTATTATGATCTTTGATTATGACTATGCTCAATTATAGAAAAGGCACATTGGTTTTTTCCTAACTACTTTGAGATATTAGTCAATGTGATGCAAGTCCCAAAAGCCAGCATATAGCAAACTGAATTGCCTTAATTCAGAATAAATATATGGTTTGCACAATGCAAGAGAATACAATGTAATGTAATTCTGCTAATGATGACAAAATAAAAGGCACTGAAGCTAAAAAGTAAAAATAGAAGGTTGCTTTTTTCTGTTCAATAGAGCATTTTGATTCAGGCAGTTCATGTCTTTCAAATTTTTATTATAGATGCCTTGGTGATTCAAGGATGCTCAGAGCTCAAAGCACATCAAGCTACAAAACAAACAACAAACAAACTCGATATCTGAATCACCAAGGAGTGCTACATCAAAGACATATAACGTAAAAACTAATTAGCTACATCTGAATCCTACAAGGAGTTTTTAACAAACAACTGACAAATATAGGCTATACATATGGACTTGGTAACGCAACATGATGATTCATAAGTGATAGAAAGAAGGTTTGCACCTTTGCCACCACGATCAACACGACAAAAGTAACGAGAGCAATAAGCTGGAACAACAAGACTTATAATTGAGCAAGTGTGCTTCTTTGAAAATGAATAAATCAAGAGCTGATTTGAGGCTAAGATTGTACCCGATCTACAAAGTGGATGCAGAGGCCAGGGGTACCCCCTCCATTTTGAAGGAAAAAAACGATCTACAAAGTTCAGTTCCAAGCAATTATATCTTGAAAGAATCAATGTCCTGTGAATGAACTACAATATCATGGTTAGTGCAAATCTTAATTTTTGGAGAAACACACACGGCATGCATATATAACTGCAAGAGATCAGTAACCCTATGAAAAAGAGCAGTAACCTTTGAGGACTATGAGTTTCAGCTGAAAATTTTCATTGACGCATCCATCGTATGTAAACATAATCATGAAGAGACCTTATTAATCATGAAAGCATCAAAGAGGAAGGAGATCAAATCCTATAAGAGGACGAAACAATAATCTTATTCCGAGCTCTCTAACAAATAGAAACATATTAGTTGCCCTTTCTTGCAAGCACATATATGCAGAACGAGCTCAGTGCAGCGAAGGCACATGTGCATACACATCAGGAGAAGCATGCTCATCTCGTCACCGGATGCTTCTAGTCGTTGTTGGTATCATCAGAGCTCGGTTTGACAATATCTAGGTCAAGTCGCGTCACTGCCGAGGTTGAGGAAGGACACAAAGACCCAGCCTCGTGGGCACATCCCCGGACAGCATCTCGATGTGAGGATGCCTTGGTGGTAGGCCGGATGCGACCTGCGGAACGTCGCGCAACCGCTCCATGAAATCATTAGTAAACTATTACAAAATCCTAAATGGAGTTTATGATTCTAATTACAAAATCCTAAATGGAGTTTATGGTTTTAGAGCTGATGATTGGAGAAGTACCGAAAGTGTAAAAACAGAGAAACTCATGCCATGCCGACTAAGAGTAAGAGCATGAAGCTTTAGTAAAACAACAATAACAATTTCTTGCTAAACATCACTACAAATACATAAATATATATAATTTTATAATCCGAGTTGCTAGAATAAACAAAGAAGGAGCTCCCAATTTTTTGGTTCGCTCCTCTAAAACTAAGCCTAGATGATGTCTTCTGAATGTTTCATCTAGAGTACATTTCTACTTTTCTATCTGATAATATCTGATTGGGGTTTGTCTTTGATTCTGCCTCTGAACATGCATACATTTTCATTGTCCCAGACTAAAATTTTGAGAAATTGGCAGCACATCGGTATTCATATTTTCCTTGAAACCATCCATCTTACCATTACCCAGAAAGTTGATCAGAAACAGTAGTGATATTTTTATTTCTTAAGTTTTGGAAGAATTAAAATACATCTTCTTTCAGAACCCATTGATAGATGAGCGGAGCATGAAACAACTATTGTAACTTAGAAAGTAACATAAATATAAGACAATATAATAAATTATATTAAGCATTATGAAAACTCTCCCACCACACGAGCATGCTCTATAATTGAATGTACAGCAAAACCTCAGTCGAAGGGTCCTTTCCAGGCGTTTTATGCGAATAGGATTTTAGCACTGTTTATAGTAATTATGTAGAAAGAAATTCAAATATTTCTCTCAAAAGGAGACGAAGAAAGTCAAAAGAGATAACACAAGCAAGCAATTTATCACACAAGTTACATGGGCACAGAGCCATTGATCCTAGATTCAGACATAATTTGAACTCAACAATTCTTAATTAGTACACTCCGTTCATAAATATTTGAACTCCCAAAACGTCTCATATTTAGGAAAAATAGAGTTTATTGTTTCAGAACTGATGATTGGAGAAGTACTGAAAGCGCAAAAAAAGAGAAACTCATGCCATGCCAACTAAAAGTAAAAAAAACATGAAGCTTTAGTGAAAAAACAGTAATAGTTCCCTCTTAAGATCACTACAAATACGTAAATAGATGATTTTATCATCCAGTTGTTAGAATAAGCAAATGAGATCCCAAATTTAGTGACTAAAGTAATACCCTTCTGAAGAGCATTCCCATGGAGTGGTATTGCTCGATCAAACTGTCCGCCAAGGCTTCTTTTTTTTTGACAGAATCAAATACCCGTTCACAGTGGGAAGACTTGCAATACTTTCCTTTACATATACTATGGATTTGAAATAACTCAATTCCTGCAATATAACATAATCTGTAAAATAATGGCACCGCTTCAGAGCCAAAGATTCATGAAGCAAACAATTTCACATCAAGGTACCATTAGGAAAGCATTTTAAAATCCTGAATGGATATTATGGTTTTAAAGCGGATGATTGGAGAAGTACCAAAAGTGCAAAAACACAGAAACTCATGTCATGTCAACTAAGAGTATATCATGAACCTTTAATGAAACTATTGTAAAAATTTGATCCTCTACACCAGTACAAATACATAAATACATCATTTTATCATTCAGTTGCTAGAATAAAGAAAGAATGAGCTCCAGAATTTAGTTAGTACAGTAATACCCTGCAAGAGAATACAATGTAATGTAATTCTGCTAATGATGACAAAATAAAAGGCACTGAAGCTAAAAAGTAAAAAATAGAAGGTTGCTTTTTTCTGTTCAATAGAGCATTTTGATTCAGGCAGTTCATGTCTTTCAAATTTTTATTATAGATGCCTTGGTGATTCAAGGATGCTCACAGCTCAAAGCACATCAAGCTACAAAACAAACAACAAACAAACTCGATATCTGAATCACCAAGGAGTGCTACATCAAAGACATATAACGTAAAAACTAATTAGCTACATCTGAATCCTACAAGGAGTTTTTAACAAACAACTGACAAATATAGGCTATACATATGGACTTGGTAACGCAACATGATGATTCATAAGTGATAGAAAGAAGGTTTGCACCTTTGCCACCACAGCCAACACGACAAAAGTAACAGGAGCAATAACTGGAACAACAAGACTTATAATTGAGCAAGTGTGCTTCTTTGAAAATGAATAAATCAAGAGCTGATTTGAGGCTAAGATTGTACCCGATCTACAAAGTGGATGCAGAGGCCAGGGGTACCCCCTCCATTTTGAAGGAAAAAAACGATCTACAAAGTTCCCAGTTCCAAGCAATTATATCTTGAAAGAATCAATGTCCTGTGAATGAACTACAATATCATGGTTAGTGCAAATCCTAATTTTTGGAGAAACACAAACGGCATGCATATATAACTGCAAGAGATCAGTAACCCTATGAAAAAGAGCAGTAACCTTTGAGGACTAGGAGTTTCATATGAAAATTTTCATTGACGCATCCATCGTATGTAAACATAATCATGAAGAGACCTTATTAATCATGAAAGCATCAAAGAGGAAGGAGACCAAATCCTATAAGAGGACGAAACAATAATCTTATTCCGAGCTCTCTAACAAATAGAAACATATTAGTTGCCCTTTCTTGCAAGCACATATATGCAGAACGAGCTCAGTGCAGCGAAGGCACATGTGCATACACATCAGGAGAAGCATGCTCATCTCGTCACCGGATGCTTCTAGTCGTTGTTGGTATCATCAGAGCTCGGTTTGACAATGTCTAGGTCAAGTCGCGTCACTGCCGAGGTTGAGGAAGGACACAAAGACCCAGCCTCGTGGGCACATCCCCGGACAGCATCTCGATGTGCGGATGCCTTGGTGGTAGGCCGGATGCGACCTGCGGAACGTCGCGCAACCGCTCCATGAAATCATTAGTAAACTATTACAAAATCCAAAATGGAGTTTATGGTTCTAATTACAAAATCCTAAATGGATTTTATGGTTTTAGAGCTGATGATTGGAGAAGTACCGAAAGTGTAAAAACAGAGAAACTCATGCCATGCCGACTAAGAGTAAGAGCATGAAGCTTTAGTAAAACAACAATAAGAATTTCTTGCTAAACATCACTACAAATACATAAATATATATAATTTTATAATCCAGTTGCTAGAATAAACAAAGAAGGAGCTCCCAATTTTTTGGTTCGCTCCTCTAAAACTAAGCCTAGATGATGTCTTCTGAATGTTTCATCTAGAGTACATTTCTACTTTTCTATCTGATAATATCTGATTGGGGTTTGTCTTTGATTCTACCTCTGAACATGCATACATTTTTCATTGTCCCAGACTAAAATTTTGAGAAATTGGCAGCACATCGGTTCTTTCATATTTTCCTTGTAACCATCCATCTTACCATTACCCAGAAAGTTGATCAGAAACAGTAGTGATATTTTTATTTCTTAAGTTTTGGAAGAATTAAAATACATCTTCTTTCAGAACCCATTGATAGATGAGCGGAGCATGAAACAACTATTGTAACTTAGAAAGTAACATAAATATAAGACAAAATAATAAATTATATTAAGCATTATGAAAACTCTCCCACCACACGAGCATGCTCTATAATTGAATGTACAGCAAAACCTCAGTCGAAGGGTCCTTTCCAGGCTTTTTATGCGAATAGGATTTTAGCACTGTTTATAGTAATTATGTAAAAAGAAATTCAAATATTTCTCTCAAAAGGAGACGAAGAAAGTCAAAAGAGATAACACAAGCAAGCAATTTATCACACAAGTTACATGGGCACAGAGCCATTGATCCTAGATTCAGACATAACTTGAACTCAACAATTCTTAATTAGTACACTCCGTTCATAAATATTTGAACTCCCAAAACGTCTCATATTTAGGAAAAATAGAGTTTATTGTTTCAGAACTGATGATTGGAGAAGTACTGAAAGCGCAAAAAAAGAGAAACTCATGCCATGCCAACTAAAAGTAAAAAAACATGAAGCTTTAGTGAAAAAACAGTAATAGTTCCCTCTTAAGATCACTACAAATACGTAAATAGATGATTTTATCATCCAGTTGTTAGAATAAGCAAATGAGATCCCAAATTTAGTGACTAAAGTAATACCCTTCTGAAGAGCATTCCCATGGAGTGGTATTGCTCGATCAAACTGTCCGCCAAGGCTTCTTTTTTTTTGACAGAATCAAATACCCGTTCACGAGTGGGAAGACTTGCAATACTTTCCTTTACATATACTATGGATTTGAAATAACTCAATTCCTGCAATATAACATAATCTGTAAAATAATGGCACCGCTTCAGAGCCAAAGATTCATGAAGCAAACAATTTCACATCAAGGTACCATTAGGAAAGCATTTTAAAATCCTGAATGGATATTATGGTTTTAAAGCGGATGATTGGAGAAGTACCAAAAGTGCAAAAACACAGAAACTCATGTCATGTCAACTAAGAGTATATCATGAACCTTTAATGAAACTATTGTAAAAATTTGATCCTCTACACCAGTACAAATACATAAATACATCATTTTATCATTCGAGTTGCTAGAATAAAGAAAGAATGAGCTCCAGAATTTAGTTAGTACGAGTAATACCCTCAATTCATGAACATATGAATATATCTTACCGGACTTAAGTCAGCTACTTCAGAAAAACCTAGTGATATTAGAGTAACATATGTATAAAATTCAAAAATTTGTTGTAATGTAGAAACATATCTCACACGCCAATCCATGTTATCATAAAGTGATAAGAGCAAAGATAATAAACTATAAGTAACTGCAGATTCATGTTTAGATGCTTGACAAACTTTATAGAATTTAAAGTTACAATCACTAATCGGTTCTCAATGCAAAAAAAGGGGTGACGCATGGCTACCTTATGAGAAGATAGGGAGGCAAAGTAGGTCCTCTAGGTGGTGCCGTGGTGGTGTGGCGGTACTGGGGTGGTGGCGCGGCAGATTGGAGGTGTTGAAATGGTCCCAGAAGAGGATGGCGAGGAGGAGGCGGAGGTCTTCACTGGAGACGGTGGCGCCAAGTGAGATGCCCCACCAGCATTGGCAGATCGTCAACATCCTCCGCGTCGCCATTGGCAGTTGCATCATCAACGAATTCCACCTTGCGGCCTTGCTGGACGATGTATGGAAAATTCCGCCTCAAGGATCAGGGAAATCACAGCTTACCATCGTCCAGGTATAGTATAGATTATATTCACTGAAGAAGCGGACAACACACAGGGTCACAACCAACCCCGTACACAGAAAGGAACGCGTGATAATACGAGGCAATACCTTATAGGGCCAGGGCGGAGATTACCGTATGGTTCTGTCCTCCATCCTCCGCATCCGAGAACTAGGCAAGGAAGTGGGGGCTCCTCGGGGATGTTGACCTTGAGTGAAGCTCCGCAGCCAAACCACCTACATGCAGGCTATCCACCTGAGGCTGACCTCGAGGTGGCAGCTGTGGGTGCGGAGTGCGTCGGAGGCGGGCGCATCAATGCAAGCTCGATGCGGCTAGGGTTTCCTTGTGCGGCGGCGGTATAGTGAGGCCATGGTAGCGACATGGATTCGCCATAACCGCGCCGCCGAAGCAAAGGGAGAAGGTGTGACGGCGCTCTCTACTGCCAAAGGGAGGAGGGGGCGGCGCGGCGGGACGTGGAGATGGAGACGGTCGCCGCGAGTGCGAGGATTGCGTCCCAGGTGAGGAGCGAGGGTTTCGGCTGCCGTTCCCGTTCTGGTCGAGTTAGTTGGGCTTTGGCCCAGTTGGGCCCACGCGGGATGATGAAGCGGACGAAATGTACGCCGACGAAAAGTTTGACGTATTGAGAGGTGGCAGAATAAGGAACATGTTCTTCCTTTTTAAGTAGTGTAGACTGATACGTCCAATTTGCATCACTATTTTATATCATAATTTGTTGTTATTCATTGATATATTTCATATTGGGACACAATACTTATGTTATTTCATCTATTTTGCATGTTTCATGATTATTTGGGGATCGAGCACCGGAGCCAGGATTCTGCTGGAAAAAGCACCGTCAGGATGCAATATTTCGGAAGATCGACTGTGGAAGGAAGTTTTACCAAAAATCCTATTTTTCCAGATGACGAGAGGAAGCCGTAAGGGGAGCCAGCTGGACCCGGGGTGGGCCCACACCATAGGGTGGCGCGGCCCATGGCTCGGCCGCGCCACCATGTGGTGTGGAGCCCCTCGGCCTCTTTCGCCTCCTTTTCTTCGCGAAACCCTTCGTCCCGAAGACCTAAGCCACAGAGGAATCCTCATGAAGGGTTACGAGCCGCCTCGCGGGGCGGAGAACACGAGAGAGAAAAGAGCTCTCCGGCGGGCAGGAATCCGCCGGGGAAATTCCCTCCCGGAGGGGGAAATCGACGCCATCGTCACCGCCATCGAGCTGGACATCATCTCCATCACCATCATCATCATCTCCACCATCATCACCACCATCTCCACCGCTGGACATCGTCACCGCTGTAGCAATTTGTGTTTGATCTTGATTGTTTGATAGGGGAACTCTCCCGATACTCGATTTCTACTTGTTGTTGATGCTATTGAGTGAAACCATTGAACCAAGGTCTATGTTCAGATTGTTATTCATCATCATATCACCTCTGATCATGTTCCATATGATGTCTCGTGAGTAGTTCGTTTAGTTCTTGAGAACATGGGTGAAGTCTAAATGTTAGTAGTGAACTATGGTTGAGTAATATTCAATGTTATGATATTTAAGTTGTGGTGTTATTCTTCTAGTGGTGTCGTGTGAACGTCGACTACACGACACTTCACCATTTATGGGCCTAGGGGAATGCATCTTGTACTCGTTTGCCAATTGCGGGGTTGCCGGAGTGACGAAACCTAAACCCCCGTTGGTATATCGATGCGGGAGGGATCGCGAGGATCTCGAGTTTAAGGCTGTGGTTAGATTTATCTTAATTACTTTCTTGTAGTTGCGGATGCTTGCAAGGGGTATAATCACAAGTATGTATTAGTCCTAGGAAGGGCGGTACATTAGCATAGGTTCACCCACACAACACTTATCAAAACAATGAAGATTAATCAACTGTATGTAGCGAAAGCACTAGACTAAAATCCCGTGTGTCCTCGAGAACGTTTGTTCATTATAAGTAAACAAACCGGCTTGTCCTTTGTGATAAAAAGGATTGGGCCACTCGCTGCAATTATTTCTCTCGCATTTTACTTACTCGTACTTTATTCATCTGTTACATCAAAACCCCTTGAATACTTGTCTGTGAGCATTTACAGTGAACCCTTCATCAAAACTGCTTGTCAACACCTTCTGCTCCTCGTTGGGATCGACATTCTTACTTATCGAAGATACTACGATACACCCCCTATACTTGTGGGTCATCAAGACTATTTTCACGGCGCCGTTGCCGGGGAGTGAAGCGCTATTGGTAAGTGGAATTGGTAAGGAAAACCTTTACTTGTTTGTGCTGATTTTATTTCTGCTTTGCTGCTATAAGTCATTATGGAGAGATCTTCTCTTCAATTTCTATTTGGGAAATCTACTACTACTGCAACGGTAGTGGATGAGGCGCCAGGTGAGGAAGTAATACCATATAAAATAGCTACGAAAATTATTGAACATGTTATGGATAACCGCTATGAAGGGGATGGAACTGTCCATCCTGGTGATCATTTACTTGTTTTTGCATGAATTATGCGGGTTATTCAAATGTGCAGGTATTGCTATGAATGAAGTTAGGAAGAAACTATTCTCTATATCGCTGTCACGGTAAAGCGGCGCATTGGTATAAATTGCTGAAGAATGGTGATTCTCTTGATTGGGAGGACATTGTGCCTTTATTTTATTCCAAATTTTATCCTCCAAGTGAAATTCACAAAGATCGGAACCGCATATATAATTTCTGGCCTCATGATGGAGAGAGTATTGCCCAAGCTTGGGGGAGATTGAAGTCTTTAATGCTCAAATGCCCCATTCATGAGCTTCCTGGTAATATTATTATTGATAATTTCTATGCAAGACTTTCTTTTCAAGACAAGACCTTGCTGGATACTTCTTGTTCGGGATCATTTACACGCAATAAAGAAGAGTTTAAAAGGGACCCTCTTGATCGGATCCAAGAAAATACTGAAGGTTGGGAGAACGACAAAGATAGAGAATCAGGTATAATTTATGATTATAAATGCGTTGAAGCTTTTATGGACACTGATACATTTCGTAATATGAGTGCTACATATGTGACA
>NC_061510.1:83612780-83660200 GCF_022539505.1 Lolium rigidum
GGAAAAATTCGGCATGACCTCTCCTCAAAGTAGGACATATGGGTAGTTGATACGTCCAAAACGTATCTACTTTCCCGAACACTTTTGCTATTGTTTTGCCTCTAATTTGTGTATTTTGGATGCAACTAACGCGGACTAACGCTGTTTTCAGCGAACCGTTCCGGTGTCTCGCTTTTGTGCAGTAAATCCAACTTTCAGGAAAAACCTCGGGATTTTGACGAAAGGGCCTATTTTCCCGTAATAATGACGGAGCCAGAAGGACAATTGAAGTGGAGGCCCGAGGGCCCCACACCACATGGCGGCGCGGCCCAAGGGGGGCCCGCGCGGCCATGTGGTGTGGCCCCCTCGGCCAGCCTCCGACGCCCCCCTTCGGACTACTTATTCGCATCGACCTAAAAACGCACAGAGAGAAGTCGAAGTCGCCAGAAACCCTCCAAAACGCCGCCACATCGCGAAACTCCGTCGCGGGAGCCAGAAGTCTCCGTTCTGGCACTCCGCCGGGACGGGGAATTGGAGGAGATCATCACCGCCATCACCGCCAACGCCTCTCCATCAACCAGCCATGTTTCCCCCATCCATGTGTGAGTAATTCCCCCGCTGTAGGCCGAAGGGGATGGTAGGGATTGGATGAGATTGGTCATGTAATAGCATAAGATTGTTAGGGCATAGTGCCTAGTGTCCGTAGATGGTACTTTTATGATATTGTTGCAACTTGTTATGCTTAATGCTTGTCACTAGGGCCCGAGTGCCATGATCTCAGATCTGAACATGTTATTATTTCATCATGATATTCATTGTTTATGGTCTTACTTGCAAGTTGTATACACATGTCGCTGTCCGGAACCAATGGCCCCGAAGTGACAGAAATCGGGACAACCGGAGGGAATGGTAGCGATGTGAGGATCACATGTGTTCACGGAGTGTTAATGCTTTGCTCCGGTACTCTATTAAAAGGAGTACCTTAATATCCAGTAGTTTCCCTTGAGGCCCGGCTCCCACCGGCTGGTAGGACAAAAGATGTTGTGCAAGTTTCTCATTGCGAGCACGTACGACTATAATTGGAACACATGCCTATTGATTGATTAGTACTTGGATACCGTTTTATTATTATCTGCAAATGCCCTGCTATGATTGTTACATGAGTTTCTCTCATCCATGCAACGCCCGTTATCCGTCCCCGTGCCTACGATATTTTAATCCTGCTGTTTACTAAAATCACTACCGCTGTCTTTGTTACTCGTCGTTGTTATTTTACTACTGCTCATTGCTATAAAACTGTTACTACTGATAAACTCTTTCGAGCAAGTCTGTTTCCAGGTGCAGCTGAATTGACAACTCCGCTGTTAAGGTTTTCAAGTATTCTTTGTCTCCCCTTGTGTCGAATCAATAAATTGGGTTTTACTTCCCTCGAAGACTGTTGCGATCCCCTATACTTGTGGGTCATCAAGACTATTTTCTGGCGCCGTTGTCGGGGAGCATAGCTTTATTTGGAAGTTCACTTGGATTGATATTGTTCGCTGCAAATTCTCCATCATGGGTAAAACTCGCGATACTAAGGTCGCCATATTACCATCCACTACAAGAAAAGGTACAACTCGAGTACCTCTCGCTGCTCTTGATTCACCATCTCGTGATTGATAAACTTGTTTCACCACCACATGCTTCAAATGCTGGTACTTCTGCCGAATCTGAAAACTCTCATAATATTGATAATATTTCTGCTTGTGCTTGATGATAGTGGTTCATTGGGAACTTTTCTAGATGCTACAATTGCTAGGTCTAGACAAATTGAAAATACCTGAAACTCCCGATGTTACTACACCTGTTAATTCACCTGAACTTGAATACTCTAGTGATGATCTTGATGAAGATTATGTGGAACTTGATGATGATTTTATTGAAAAATGCCATGCTACTACTGATGCAAGAAATATTAAAAAGTTGCTTGCAGAACATACTGTTAGATATAAACTGTCTCCTGATCCTAAATTTGCCACATCTCCTATAAACATTAGGGATAAAGATTACGATTTTTCTCTTGATCTATCTCATATAGCTATTGTTGAGAAAACACCCTTTTGTGGTACTGAAAAAGAAAGTGCTGTTGAACACATGACTGAGTTATCTACTCTGAGTAGCTTGTTTTCTGATGATGTTAAGAAGCGTACTTACTTTGTTGCTAAAATCTTTCCATTCTCATTAAAGGATGACGCTAAAACTTGGTATAATAGTTTGTCACCTAGTTCTATTAAAAGTCCAAAAGAATTGCTTGTTGTTTTCTTCCGGAAATATTTTCCTGCTAGTGCTCAACATGTCTGCTTTGCGGAGAGTTTATAATTTTGATCGGGGAGATGAAGAGAAATTGCCCGAGGCTTGGGCGAGATTTTGCTCTCTTATTAGAGCTCTGCTCGACCATGATTTAGAAAAGCATGATTTACTTGATATATTTTATAGTGGACTAACCATTGAGTCTAGGGCATACCTGGATAGTTGTGCTGGTTGTGTTTTCGGGAAAAGAACTCCAGACGAAGCTGAAGAATTATTGGCTAAAATAGGCCGGAATTATGATTATTGGACTACGCCTGAACCAACTCCAACGCCAATAATGAAGAAGAGGGGTTTAATTAAATTGAATGATGAAGATATGAGGGAAGCCAAGAAGTCTCTCAAGGAGAAAGGTATTAAATCTGAAGATGTGTAGAATCTACCTCCAATAGAAGATATATGTGAGATAATTCCCCCTTCATCCATGGTTGAGGTAAATTCCCTTCAACGCTTTACTAGGGAAGATATTCCGTATTCAAAACCTCCTGCGCAATGCTTAGATGAGTTTGATAATTATATTGTTAAGCAAGAAAGTTTTAATATGAGAGTAGAGAATCATTTAATGGAAAATTCTCAAGCTATTAGTCAATTGCATGATATTGTGGAGAGAACCTCCAATGATGTTAAGATGCTTGTTAAACATTTTCATATGGTTCAAACTCAAATTGATCAACTCACTAAAGTGCAAAATGACTTGCTAGGAAATAATTCTAAAGAAAAACATGCTTATGAAGTAACAACTAGAGGTGGTGTCTCTACCCGGGATCCTCTATATCCTGAAGGGCATCCCAAAAGAATTGAACAAGATTCTCAACGCATTGAACCTAGAGCTCCATCTAAGAAAAAGAAGAAGAAACATAAAAATGTTGTAGAATCCTCTGAACCTGCTAATGATCCTAATAGTATTTCTATTTCTGATGCTGAAACTGAAAGTGGTAATGAACATGATAAAGATAATGATAAGAATGATACTCCTGATAAAGAAGAGGTTGAAGAAGAACCTGAGAAGCATGCTAAAAATAAAAAGTATACTAAAGAAGATTTTATTGCTGAGAAACATGGTAATGAAAGAGAACCTTGGGTACAAAAGCAAATGCCTTTTCCTGCTAAGAAACTAAAATCAAAGGAAGAAGAACACTATAATAAATTTTGCGATTGGATGAAACCTTTATTCTTGCAAATCCCATAATGTTAAATAACATGGGTGACAATGGATCGCCCTGTCGCAGACCTTTCCTGGTTTGAAAATAGTGACCAATGTCACCATTGACCTTGATCTCGACACTTCCTCCTCTAACGAATTTTTCTATGAGTTTACACCATTTAGGGTCAAAACCTTTCACGCGCATTGCTTGTTGAAGAAAAAGGCCATTTTACCTTGTCATATGCTTCTCAAAATCTATTTTAAAAATCACTCCATCCATTTTCTTTCGATGAAGTTCATGGATAGTTTCATGTAAGAGAACTACTCCTTCAAGTATATGTCGTCCTGGCATGAATGCCAACTGCATAGGGCTGATCACTGTTTTGGCAACAGTGTTAACTCTACTTGTAGCGACCTTCGTGAAAATTTTAAAACTAACGTTGAGAAGACAAATTGGTCTATACTGTTGAATCTGAACAACATTCTCCTTCTTGGGTAGTAGGGTAATAACACCAAAATTCAATTTGAACAACTGTAATTCCCCTGAATGCAGTTGATAGAACATTGGCATTAAATCACCCTTAATAACCTCCCAAAATTTTTGATAAAATTCCATAGGAAAACCGTCAGGTTCCGGAGCTTTATTTATCTCCATTTGGAAAATAGCTTCATTGACCTCCTTCTCAGTAAATTCGGCCACTAGAATGCTATTCTCTTCAGGGGTTAGTTGGGGAATACCCTGACAGAAATCCTCATTCATTGTGAGGGTAGAAGTAGCTGGCTCTCTAAACAACTTCTTATAATATTCTGATATATAGACCTGTAAATTCTCATCTCCCAATATGGTTCCTTCATCCTGTTCTAACCGAATTTTTTTCTTCTTTCCATGTTTTCCATTTGCAATTTGGTGAAAATACTTAGTATTATTTACCCCTCTTGAATATGTTTAGCCTTGGCTCTCTGTGCCCATTTGACTCCTCATCTCTACGAAGATTTGTTATATCATCTTTTCCTTTCCTTAATTTTTCTCTCTCGACATCATTTAGATGGGCTATCTCAGCTTTCAAATCCAACTCCTCTATTAAAGATAGCAGTTTTACGAAGATGGCGAATTTTATTCTGCCAAATTGTGATAAGAGAATCCCCACGAGTCTCAGCCTCCCATTCAGCTTTCACTATCTCGTAAAAATTATCATGTTTCAACCATGATAATTCAAAAGAGAAATGAGATTTATTGCCTATGTGAGCCTGGTTACCCGAATCAAGTAATGGGGAAGCGTGATCAGAACCAGATCTTGTTAGAGCTCTAACAGTTACCAACGGAAATTTTTGTTCCCAATTAACTGTTGATAGAACTCGATCAAGCTTCTCATAAGTTGGAATCTCCCTCCAATTAGCCCAAGTGAATTGTCTACCCGAGATAGCACTCTCTCGCAGGTTTAGACTTTCAATAATGGCATTAAAAACGAAGGACCAACATGGCATTAAAAACGAAGTATTTAGCTAACCTAACACCGATTATTGGATTAGATGTGCTGGAGATGGAAAGGATGGGAAAATGTTCGTGGTTTCATGTTTCCCATTAGCAACACACTTCTGATTTCTAGATCGCAAGTGAATGTTTCTTATTCTGATTACTAGATTAACTGAATGTGAATAGTGTAATTACATTGTACCATTGTTTAGACGGGCACGAGATAGGAATGCCGCGCTTGTGAAGGAAACCCTAACCCCATGCTACACGGGAAAGAAAGGCGTGACACTTTGTGGACTGTGACTGAAGCCTTGTGTTTGGTTAGTATTTTCTAAATGGGCCCTACTAAGTTCTCTAGATATTTACCGATGACATGAAAAGTAGTACACATACGCGCGCATTATAATATAATAAGAGGCATAACTAAATTGTTGGAATAATATGAAAAAGTTGGTTGCTTAGTTTATGGTGAAAAAGACTACAACAAAGGAACACCCCCCCCCCCGCCCCCTAATATACTCACTTTTTACCACAAAATACAATTTCAGTGTAGCAATAGAAATTATTTCTAATGATATGTGAGAACTGTATTAATTTTTTACGTTAATAAAAAAGGTGCATTTTTTTTGTTGTAAATGTTGCTAATCATACCTAAAACTTAGTTATCAATATAATACATCGAATAATGTAAAGTAGTAATATGTACGCTAAAGGCTAGCTAAGTTATGACGAGCTAAAAAAGTTCAGTACAAACATTTGGAATCGATTAAAGTATTGACGAAGAAGGTTATCCAAAATGGTGTAATGCACAACAAAAAAAATCGAACAACGGTAACATGCTGTTGGTGAGAGTAACTGTATATATAATTGTGCAGCTTTGTAAAATCTCTTTTTGTGTGGATGACCATATACATGTTAGAGAAAGAGAATCATGCTTTCATGTTTCCGATTAGCAGACGCACTTCGTTTTTTTATCTTTTTCCAAAAGATTCAATTATCTATTAATTATTCTGATAACGAGTTTAACTGTGTCCGAATAGTGGAATCACATTATATATGGTTGTTTCGACAAGGCTAACGAAAAGAATATAGAATATCTGAATATGTTCATTGTAAAAGATGCATGGTTGGAGCATGAGTACCTAGGTTCACTGAATATATGAATAGGCACTTCTTCTTTTTTTTTGCCACCAAAAGGTTCTCCGATCTTTTTTTTGTCCAGTTTTTATTTTGCAGCAGTCGTGTGGAGTATCGGTGCTGCTTTGTATGCAAATATCAGTACCTGGCTGCCTTTGGTTCTAAGCTACTCAATGCTCATCCTGCGGCTTTATTGTGCTACCCAAAACACTCATCAGACAACATGCGTTGTTTCACTGACAGTTGAATTTCATTTGTCTAATCCCTGGAAAAAGGGCCATAACTATAAGAAAAGCTGTGCATATGCAGTGACTAAAAAAAGTCCTAATCGGTGCGCAGCTTTATCATGCCACTCCAGGATCGACGATACTCTTCAGACAAGATGGCTTCTATATACAAGCGTGCCACAGCACAATCCACCAAACCAGGGACACCATGCCTGTCATGTTCGTGTCAAAAGCTGCTCGCTCGGCCATGGTGCGGTTCAGATATTAGAGTGCAATGTACTTTGCACACGTAAAAAAGCATCTGCGTATTTGCCTCTGCATACCATACATGCACTCATAGTGAATTATAAGCAGCATTCGATACGGGAATGTACTCATGGCAGAGCCAACCCGGTACATGTGAACGAAAAAGAAAGAGTTCCTAATCGGTTGCAACTCGACAGCTTTTCAAATACGCAGATGAGACAATACCTCATACTCCTTTGGAAAAGATGGTGGGAGCAAAGTGGCTCTGTCGACAAACCAGATGAGAATATGTTGTATCACATTTGCTTTTACTCGATTGTTTTCATCAGACGATATGCTGTATCGCACTTGATTTCACTCAATTTGTTTTCGTCAGAGCTTCGAGGTGCACACCTGAGCCTGAAAGATTTTCAAAGATGGTAGACATGCCACTTCTCCCTGTCTCATTGCATAGTTTACGGTTCTGGAGTTCGGAGATCTTGGTATGAAGCTATTGACACAAGAGTTCTCCAAGATCTTGGGTTTCAATAAGACTTCCAGATGTGCTCTTTTACATTGTTTCCCAGTCTTTTTTCTTAAGTTCGCGATCCTTTCGGAGGAGCATTCTTAATTGTGATGCCAATCAATCAATCTGTCTTTCTCTTCTTCAGGCGAGAGCGAGCTCATAAGTTAGATATCCAGCTATGATGCCGTCCGTGCATGCCATCATAGACAGAGACAGATACAGATTCGAGCTTGTAATTATACAGCTTCAGATTTTAGAGATACATTTGGCTTCGTATTTTTTACTAAACTGCATTGGGTATTACTTGCAGGTTTGAGTCTTTGCATACGTTTCCTAGCTCACTGGTTGTCCACACAAATAATGCCTTCATCAAGCATTTGGATCGCCAGCGGGCTCACCCATCGGGTCCTTGCACGTCAGATTTGGTCCGCGCGGACAAGCGGACGGATAACGCATGGAGGACGCAAACGGACCAACCCGTTAGTTACGACCCATCCGTTTACCAAATTTGGATAATCGATGTGTCGGCGCGGACAACAAGCGTGTCCTCCATGTCCACCCGGGTGCATCTAGGGCCCGCATGGAAGCGACCGAACGGGTTTCTACCTCTGGCCCCATGGAAGTAGGTTGACTCCTGCACTGTCCGCGCCGCTGACGCCTGCGCTCCTACTTTGGCCGCACCACCCGACGCCTGTGCTTCTGCTCTGGCTGCACATCAATGCCGACGTTTTGTTCTACACGTCGGCATTCGATGCTCCAGCCCTTTTAAGCAGGCCAGAGGCGACCATTTTCTACCACAATCTCTCATCTTCCATACCCGGCCACTACCTCTCTGATGAGGACGACTAGGAGACGCCAAGATGAAAACGACGTAGTCTTCTACTATATTTTTATTATGTTTTTACTCAAGCTCTATTAATTTGATTTAAACAAATCTACCATTATGTATCCTACATTTGAGAAATGAGATGAAATGCAAGATAATTTGGCCAATATCGGACTGAATGGATCACGTAGCTGTGCGCGGTGTCCGGACCGGCTGGACCGCAAGGCGCATTCTGTCTGTGGACCGATCCCAATAGACAGAAACAGACTGTTTAGATCGCCAATTTGAATCGGTCTGCTAGGAGATACCCTAACTTAACTTGGTCCAGTTGTACATGACAACAAATGCCGCGAAGTGTTTACTTAACTAATCTGGTTCCGTTGTACGTGTGGCCAAGTGGCAATAACCGTGTGTGGTGTGCCCAACAAAACCATGGACTGGCCAAGCACCAAGAGGGCGTCGTAGCCTAGTAGGCATCGAGGACACTTCCATTTGAATACCCAAATAAACAAACACGATGGAAGAGTGAGGTTCCCAAAATTTTGCATCCCAGCTGTCCAGGATGCTCCAACTTGAAAAGATAGTGGATGAACCAGAAGCCTTGCCTTTTTCGGTTCAGCAAAGCTTGGGGGACTGGGACACTCAAACGACGATTTGAAGGTCATTTTTCAGCCTTGCAAACAACTGTAAAGCCGAGAGAATTTTCACAGCGTTCGGAAATTGGCGGCACCCACACAGCTGTAGTTTTCCCCGACTTTCTGGAGATTCTCCGCAGTCACAGACAGTAAAAGACCTCGTTCATGTTTGCGTTATTTTCAGGAAGTAAGAAAGCGGCGTGCTCCCAATTAACACGCCACATTATTATTTGCAGCGCCAAATCAGAACTTGGAGCCTTGTAGGATGATCACAGATCTGAACTTACGAGAAACTCAATACATAAAACTGTTATCCTGACCGGATGCACGCCGGCCGGACTTCACGAAATAGCCAACCAGCTGGAGCCTGGAGGTCCCGCATGCAGTTTATCTTATTCGCCATTGTTACATGAACTGCGCCCCATCGGTGGTGGAGCGGAGCCGCCATTAGAACAGCCAACACGGAGCCTTGCTCCCGTGCAGCATTTCGGCCGCGCATCATGAAGCCTCGGAGATCGCTTAGCCAATCAGGACCGAATCGGCGTCCCCAACGACGTAGTGGATTTTCTTTCTTCAATTCAAGAACCGAGCTTTCCTCCAACTATTGTATTTGCTCGAAGCCTTGCTGCCACATGGGCTAAAAATGTATAATAAACTGACACATTTTTCAGGTGGCGATGGCGAGAAAATTAAAACAGAAATAAATATGAAGAATGATGAAAATGGAGGAAATAGCAGCAAATAGTGCCATCGAGGAAACAACAAATACTAAGGCGGTGCGCGAGCTAGAAGAAGAACGAATATGCGCTGCTTAATTCATGATTACATGACTGCGGTTTCGCACATTGACAAAAATGAAGAAAACCAAGATTGAAAAGAACAGAAGTATTCTAATGATCATGGGGATTATACAGGTTGATGAAATGAATAATATTCATAAGTATTCTTAAAGTATCATTGATTTCTCATAAAATCCGAAAAGTTTCCTTTTCTATATTGTCATTTTAAACCTCTCACAAATTCCATGAACTATTGTAGTATATTATGTTTTTTGTTTCCTAAATTTGCTAGTTTTCGCTCTTTTCCCTCAATTTTCTCTATTTTATGGTTTAAATTTAAAAAGGGAAAACTTCAATGGAGCAGGTGTGCCATGCGCACCTTCACATTTTTTCACTTTGTCTTTTTTGTATCTTCCAAATTATGTAACATTTCGATTTAATTTTTTTGCAGGTCATTCAAAAATAACAAATAGAATGGAGGAAAAATAGATCCGAATTTTTTTGTGCAAATTTAAATTTTAAATTATTTAAATTTCAAAATAAATTCTTGAAATACATATATAGATAATGACATAAAAAATCCAAAATATTTTTTCCACATTCCAATTTTTATGTTTAAGTGATCTGCAGATTTTCGAGTTCAAATAATGTGTGGTGTGAGAGATACAAAAATGAGAAATTGTTTGAGAGGGGAACAAAAAGAACTTGCACGGATCTTGATGCAACATAAACGGTGTGGATACGGGTGCTCACCAAGCACCTGCTCTAAAAGTCCACTCTCAAAATTTAAAAATTATCTTGTCTACTCCCCCATCCCACGAATGTTCTCTTAGTTTTGTCAAAATTTGGATGTATCTAGAATTCTAGACACTAAATAGCATCTCGATACATTCAATTTTTAATAAATCTCATACAACATTTATGGGATGGAGGGAGTATAAATTTCGAGTTGCCTAACCAATCATATGCTTTATTTTTTCCCAAAATCGTAAACTCATTTCCCTATTTTTAATACATTTGATTTCTGCAAAAATAAAAAATGTAATTTTGTTATCTAGGGTTGTTCTTTTTTCTTTGTTGCTTTTCAAAAAAAAAATCCACATTTTGTCACATGTGTTAACAATTTGGCACATAATGTTCAAAACAGTATATAGATTTGATGGAGTAAAATGGATTTTGACACCCTCAATATCTTTCCTACTTTTAAAGTTTAAGAGTTTGTGGTAATTTCCCTTCTCTTAGTTCGCAATTACTCTCAAGTGTGATACAAACTTTGTAAAATTCATAAATAAATAAATAAACGTCTCCTCGTTTGTGAGATGGTCAACCCCACAAATGTGTAAAAAGAATACATTTTTTTTCCTGAAATGGTGGGACTGATAGTCTTGCAAATCGAAAATGCATAAATCATGTATAACGACCAATCTTGAAAAATACAAAAAATCACAAATAAACAAATAAAAAAATACACGATCAAGATTACAAGTCAATAACATTATCTAGGTTTGAACTTCCTTAGGCTAACCAACTCTTCCTGATGAGGACATCCCTGCTACATTACTACCTCTGTCATTGCAAGATGAAGACAATGCTGCTGAGAAGCTCAAGTCCAATGAAGTCGGGATTGGATCCATTACAAGGGCTCGTGCGAAGCTACTCAAGCAACATGTGAACTTGTTCCTAAGTGATACTTTGATCGATGAGAACTTTATGCTACCTAAGTCCTATTACTTATGCATGATCAGCTATGAGGAGGGAGCAAGCATCGCACGAGAAGAAGAGTAGCAGCTGGACGTGAAGCTAGACATGGAGCTGGACATAAAGATGGACATGAAGACATCCTATGGACGCGCGAGGGAGGAGCGGGAGGCATGCGCGAGGGAGAAAGAAGAACCTGTCCAGGCCGGTGCTAGGCCCGGTCCGACCGGCCGCCACGCCGCCCGACCCGGTCACATGCCCGGTCCAACCGGCCCCCACGCTGGGTGAGCCAGGTTCCGACCGGCTTCTGCACTGGTGCCAACCGGAGGGTTGTACTGTATGTCACCTCGGCGCCCCAGTCATGACCCGGTCCCAGGCCCGGTTCAAACCGGACCGGCCGGTCCCAGGACCGGTTGATCGGCCCCCACGCCGGCCGAGTCTAAGTCTGTCTCGACCAAATCCAATTTGGGTCGGTTTTCTATGTATCTTTTCGACTCCTGGTCATTCTGAACCCCTATATAAGTGCCCAGAACGCCCCCAAATTAGGTTTAGACCACGTTTAAGATAAACCCTAGTTCATAGTTGATTGCTTTGCAACTCTATTGAATCTCTACACCAATCCGCATCAAATCGGTGTTTTGCAACTGGAAGTTTTGTGTGATCTGTTGTTCCATTGGGAATTAGACGGTTGCAACTTACCACTCGTGGTCGGCGGCTACGTGCGCAAGTGTGTGGAGTTGCGAATATCTTGCAAGGTTGAGAGCTGTCGCATTGGCGACAGGGATTGATCGAGAGACTTCGTCGGTGTCATACAAGTTATCTCCACCTCCTCATAATGTTTCATCCGATGTGTTCATCGTGTGTTCATCACCACCACCATTGCTTCCTGAGAAGACCGGGCAACCCCTTATCATCTTGGTATCAGATTTCAGCGTTTCCTCGGTAAGCCATCCACAATCCACCCCATAGTTGAGTTGTGAGTGTTTCCTATCTCGAAAATGCCATAAAAAGTTAGGGATAGGGTTTGCCATAGCCTTAGATTGCACTAATTTCGAGTTTTAGTTGCTTTTCGAAGTTGTTTTGCGTATCTTTTTCTTCCTTGTAGTAGATTGTCTAGGGTTTGTGTTTCGATATCATCTAGTTTTCAGTTTTTGTTTCTCCGAGTCCACATAGCGTACAATGTGCTTGTTTCCAACCATAGCCACAACCTTTCGATATAAGTGACTAGGAACTTCCCCAGAAGAGACTAGTTTTACCGCTTGATAGGATGCTCATTAGGGTTTTCGTGCTCTACATTATCTGTTTGGCCATGTTCAAGGAATTGTGTCATAAAATCAAAAAAAAAGAGAAAATAGAAAAGAATCAAAAAGAGCTACAAGTGCTGCGTGTGATAAAAGAAAAATCCAAAAGGAAAAGTGAAGTGCTAGTAGAATCAAGTGAAGGCCTAAGTTTTCTTTACTGCACATGTAGTTGAGCAATCTTGTGCCTGTCCCGTTGAGCTTTGTTAGCGTCGTTCGAGTGGTTTGCAACCTTTTCATCCATATAGTTGCATTTCCACATTTATCGCCTTGTGTGAGTATCATTGGTTGACTACGTTCAGCGCTAGAGCTTGTTATTGGTGCAAGTAGGTAGCCCATCTACAGCCCCACATATATCCTGCTTTGTCGTGTGATTGTTCTTACACCCTTGATACTCGCTTTGCTACATCCGTGCACTAGTTGTCACTACAAGTGGTAAGCAATACTAATTCACTTTGGAGCGGTAAGACTACCTTTTCTTATCAGTTTTGAGTGAGTTGTGAGAGTACCACCATATATATTTGTTTTAGGGCAATAATCTACTAACCATGTCTTCTAGTGATGAAAAAAATGTTAACCAGAAAAACAAGGATGCAGCTGATGTGATGACATGGAGGGAGTATGAAGCTCTTCGTAATGAGATGCGACGTGAATTCCGTGTTCAGGACGAAGAACTAACGGGGACCGTTGAGGAGGTCGCCAAGAAGCTGGATTCTACTAATGAGGTCGTCAATGCTATGCAAGATAAAATGACGGATATACAGCCCAATATTCAAGCATTGACTTTAGTTGTTGAGAATTTGACCCAACAACAACAACAACCTGAAGATGAAGATGCTGAGCTTCAAGATGAAGCGCGTTGTGCTGGTCGTGGTGTTGGACGTGGTAACCATGGTCGTGGCTTTGTTGAACTCGGAGCTCGCTGTGTCCCTCCACAACCGCAAGACGATGGTTTGGGTAAGCCAAAGTTCTCAATACCTAAATTTGAAGGAGGTGCTGATGTTGAAGAATACCTCACTTGGGAGCTGAAAATTGAGAAGTTGTGGCTCCTACATGACTATACTGAAGATAGGAAGGTTAAGCTTACTTCCTCAGAATTTGATGGTTATGCATTGCGTTGGTGGGATGGAGTTAATTACACGTTCTCGTCAAGAAGATGAAGAATTGTCAATCCGTACTTGGCGTGAGATGGAGGCAATTATGCAAGATCATTTCGTTCCCACTAATTATTTGCGATCTATCTATGACAAGTTGACCCTCTTGAGACAAGGTGTTATGACGGTTGATGATTATTACATAGAGATGGAGATGCTTATGCAGCGTGGCCGTGTGCGTGAGTCACTTGAGATGACAATCCAACGTTTTCTACATGGTTTGACATATAAGGTTAAAGGCATTGTTCGTTATCAAAGTTACACTACTATGAATGAACTGTTACATCATGCAAGAGAAGCTGAAGCACAATTGGCTGATGAAGCGCAAATCAAGGGACGTGCTACGGGAGCTGGGCGCTACACGCCTAGGGCGCCCCCATCTACAGCGACGGTGCCATCTTCGCGCCCTGCACCTTCTCCTACTTCATCTAGCAAGCCGGTCTCCAATGTGTCCAACACAAAGAAGCCCAAACCTGCTGCAAGTACAAGTGGTTCTACCATGTCTACGACGCACAATCGCGATATGAATTGCCATACATGTGGAGGCAAGGGTCACTTCAAGAGAGATTGTCCTAACCGAAAGGTGATAATCATTAATGACCATGATGAGTATGAGACTGGAGATGATGCTGATTCATATGCTCCAGAAGATGACGATTATGACAGTGATGGTGTAGATGCTTTTCTGTCTGAAGCTCGCACTATTGTTGTGTCACAGTGTGCTCTTAATGTGCAGCCGAGTGCATCTACTCAGCGCTGCAATTTGTTCCAAACAAAGGCACTAGTTGGTCCTGATAAAGCTTGCAAAGTCATTATTAATGGCGGGAGTTGTCACAATCTAGCAAGCAAGAAGTTGTGTGTCAAGCTGAAATTGAAGTATCTACCGCACCCGCATCCATACTATATTCAGTGGTTAGAGATAATGGTGAGATGAAGGTAAACCACATGGTGCGTGTTGATTTTGAGATTGGACCATATAAGGATTCCATTGATTTTGATGTGGTTCCTATGACGATATGTCACCTACTATTGGGTCAGCCATGGCTCTATGACCGTTCTGTGCAACACAATGGCCGTGCCAATACATATCACTTGGAGTTCAAGGGCAAGAAAATTAATTTGCAGCCTATGTCACCACAATAAATTGTCAATGAATCTCGTCAGAAAACTGAAATACACTTGGAGGATGCACCCATAGATAGGCGAGAGAATTGTAATTCTGTGAGTGATATAACGAAAAGTGAGCGAGTGAATTCCTTAGTGCTATTAGCCACCAAAGACAATATGAGAGAATTTAGTGCGGATCATATAGCCATGCCTCTTGTGCTCATGTACAAGGGTGAGGTTTTGGTTTCTAACGACATGACCCCTATTTCTCTTGATGTCTCTAATGTGTTGTAGGAATTCAGCGATGTATTTCCGGAGGAGGTCCCCGCGGGATTGCCACCATTGCGTGGTATTGAGCATCAAATAGACTTGATCCCCGGCGCCTCGCTGCCCAATATGGCGCTATATAGGACGAACCCCGAAGAGACGAAGGAAATTCAGAAACAAGTACAATCGCTTCTCGATAATGGTTATATCCGCATAAGCCTTAGTCCTTGTGTTGTTCCTTCTATTCTTGTTCCTAAGAAAGATGGTACTTGGCGCATGTGTGTAGATTGTAGAGCGATAAACAACATTACTATTCGACATCGTCATCCTATTCCCCGTTTAGAGGATATGCTAGATGAATTGAGTGGTGCTGCTGTTTTCTCTAAAATTGATTTGCGTAGTGGTTATCATCAAATTAGGATGAAAGAGGGGATGAGTGGAAAACAACCTTTAAAACAAAATTTTGTTTATATGAGTGGTTAGTAATACCTTTTGGTTTGACTAATGCACCTAGCACTTTCATGAGACTGATGAACCATGTTTTACGTGATTTTATTGGCAAGTTTGTGGTTGTGTACTTTGATGGCATATTAATCTACAGCCGCAATGAATCTGATTATACTATACATATTTGACATGTATTGCAAGTGTTGCGTGCTAGTCAACTCTATGGTAATCTTGAGAAGTGCACATTTTGCAAAGATAAGGTCATATTTCTGGTTATGTTGTCTCTAAGCATGGAGTAGAAGTAGATGTGTCTAAAATTCAAACAATTCAAAATTGGCCTACTCCCATGAATGTGAGTCAAGTAAGAAGTTTTCATGGTCTTGCTGGGTTTTATCGACGTTTTGTGCCTAATTTTAGTACTATTGATGCATCTTTGAATGAATTGAGTAAAAAGGGTGTTGCATTTGAGTGAAGCGTCGCCCAAGATCATGCTTTTGATGAACTGAAAAGATTGTTAACTTCTGCACCGTTGCTTGCACTTCCTGATTTCACTAAGCAATTTGATATTGAATGTGATGCTAGTGGTATTGGAATTGGTGGTGTGTTGATGCAAGAGGGTCGCCCAATTGCATATTTTTCTGAGAATTCTTCTGGTGCTAAGTTGAACTATCCTATCTATGATAAATAATTATATGCTTTAATTAGAGTTCTTGAGGTTTGGCAACATTATTTGTGGCCAAAATAATTTATCATACATTCTAATCATGAAGTTTTGAAATATCTGAAAGCTCAATCTACATTGCATAGGACTCTTGCTAACTGGGTTGAGTTCATTGAGTCTTTTCCATACATTATTAAGCATAAGAAGTGAAAAGATAACATTATTGTTGATGCTCTGTCTAGGAAAAATATATACTATTAACTCAACTTGATGTTAAAATTCCTGGATTAGAAGTACTATGTGATTTGTATGCTACTGATCATGATTTTGCTGAACCATATCGCTTGTGTGCTATTGGTAAAGCATGGGAGAAATATCACATACATGATGGATTTTTGTTTCGAGCTAACAAATTATGTGTTTCAGAATCGTCTGTGCGCTTGCTCTTATTGCAGGAATCACATGCTGGAGGTTTGATGGGTCACTTTGGGCGTGAGAAGACGCTACTCATGCTTGATGCGTGTAGTTGACACGTCCGTTGGGAGCCCCAAGAGGAAGGTGTGATGCGCACAGTAGCAAGTTTCCCTCAGTAAGAAACCAAGGTTTAATCGAACCAGTAGGAGTCAAGAAGCACGTTGAAGGTTGTTGGTGACGGGATGTAGTGCGGCGCAACACCAGGGATTCCGGTGCCAACGTGGAACCTGCACAACACAACCAAAGTACTTTGCCCCAACGTAACAGCGAGGTTGTCAATCTCACCGGCTTTGCTGTGAACAAAGGATTAACCGTATTGTGTGGAAGATGATTGTTTGCAAAGAACAGTAAAGAACAAGTATTGCAGTAGATTGTATTTCAGATGTAAAAGAATAGGACCGGGGTCCATAGTTCACTAGAGGTGTCTCTCCCATAAGATAAATAGCATGTTGGGTGAACAAATTAATTACAGTCGGGCAATTGACAAATAGAGAGGGCATGACCATGCACATACATGATATGATGAGTATGGTGAGATTTAATTGGGCATTAAGACAAAGTACATAGACCGCTATCTAGCATGCATCTATGCCTAAAAATTCCACCTTCAGGTTATCATCTGAACCCCTTCTAGTATTAAGTTGCAAACAACAGACAATTGCATTAAGTATGGTGCATAATGTAATCAATAACTACATCCTCGGACATAGCATCAATGTTTTATCCCTAGTGGCAACAACACATCCACAACCTTAGAACTTTCTGTCACTGGCCCAGATTTAATGGAGGCATGAACCCACTATCGAGCATAAATACTCCCTCTTGGAGTTAAGAGTAAAAAATTGGCCAGAGCCTCTACTAATAACGGAGAGCATGCAAGATCATAAACAACACATAGGTAATAGATTGATAATCAACATAACATAGTATTCTCTATCCATCGGATCCCGACAAACACAACATATAGCTTTACAGATAGATGATCTTGATCATGTTAGGCAGCTCACAAGATCCGACACTGAAGCACATAAGGAGAAGACGACCATCTAGCTACTGCTATGGACCCATAGTCCAGCGGTGAACTACTCACTCATCACTCCGGAGGCAATCATGGCGGTGAAGAGACCTCCGGGAGATGATTCCCCTCTCCGGCAGGGTGCCGGAGGCGATCTCCTGAATCCCCCGAGATGGGATTGGCGGCGGCGGCGTCTCAGTAAGGTTTTCCGTATCGTGGCTCTCGGTACTGGGGGTTTCGCGACGAAGACTATATGTAGGCGGAAGGGCAGGTCAGGGGCCACACGAGGGCCCCACACACCAGGGCCGCACGGCCAAGGCTTGGGCCGCGCCGCCCTGTTGTGGCGGCGCCTCGTGGCCCCACTTCGTAAGTCCTCCGGTCTTCTGGAAGCTTCGTGGAAAAATAGGCCCCTGGGCGTTGATTTCGTCCAATTCCGAGAATATTTCCTTACTAGGATTTCTGAAACCAAAAACAGCAGAAAACAGCAACTGGCTCTTCGGCATCTCGTTAATAGGTTAGTGCCGGAAAATGCATAAATATGACATAAAGTATGCATAAAACATGTAGATATAATCAATAATGTGGCATGGAACATAAGAAATTATCGATACGTCGGAGACGTATCAGCATCCCCAAGCTTAGTTCCTGCTTGTCCCGAGCAGGTAAACGATAACAAAGATAATTTATGGAGTGACATGCCATCATAACCTTGATCATACTATTGTAAGCATATGTAATGAATGCAGCGATCAAAACAATGGTAATGACATGAATAAACAAATGAATCACAAAGCAAAGACTTTTCATGAATAGTACTTTCAAGACAAGCATCAATAAGTCTTGCATAAGAGTTAACTCATAAAGCAATAAATCAAAGTAAAGGTATTGAAGCAACACAAAGGAAGATTGAGTTTCAGCGGTTGCTTTCAACTTATAACATGTATATCTCATGGATATTGTCAATGTAAAGTAATATAACAAGTGCAATATGCAAGTATGTAGGAATCAATGCACAGTTCACACAAGTGTTTGCTTCTTGAGGTGGAAAGAGATAGGTGAACTGACTCAACATAAAAGTAAAAGAAAGGGCCTTCGCAGAGGGAAGCATTGATTGCTATATTTGTGCTAGAGCTTTGGTTTTGAAAACAAGAAACAATTTTGTCAACGGTAGTAATAAAGCATATGTGTTATGTAAATTATATCTTACAAGTTGCAAGCCTCATGCATAGTGTACTAATAGTGCCCGCACCTTGTCCTAATTAGCTTGGATTAACACGGATTATCATTGCATAACATATGTTTCAACCAAGTGTCACAAAGGGGTACCTCTATGCCGCTCTGTACAAGGGTCTAAGGAGAAGGTTCGCATTGGATTTCTCGCTTTTGATCATTCTCAACTTAGACACCCATACCGGGACAACATAGACAACGGATAATGGACTCCTCTTTTAATGCTTAAGCATTCAACAACGATTAATATTCTCATAAGAGATTGAGGTTTTATGTCCAAACTGAAACTTCCACCATGATTCATGGCTTTAGTTAGCGGCCCAATGTTCTTCTCTAACAGTATGCATACTCAAACCATTTGATTGTGAAAACCGCCCTTACTTCAGACAAGACGAACATGCATAGCAACTCACATGATATTCAACAAAGAGTAGTTGATGGCGTCCCCAGGAACATGGTTATCGCACAACAAACAACTTAATAAGAGATAAAGTGCATAAGTACATATTCTTCACCATGATAGTTTTTAAGCTATTTTGTCCCATGAGCTATATATTGTAAAGGTAAAGAATGGAAATTTTAAAGGTACCACTCAAGCAATTTACTTTGGAATGGCGGAGAAATACCATGTAGTAGGTAGGTATGATGGACACAAATGGCATAGTGGTTGGCTCAAGGATTTTGGATGCATGAGAAGTATTCCCTCTCGATACAAGGTTTAGGCTAGAAAGGTTATTTGAAACAAACACAAGGATGAACCGGTGCAGCAAAACTTACATAAAAGACATATTGTAAACATTATAAGACTCTACACCGTCTTCCTTGTTATTCAAAACTTAATACTAGAAATTATCTAGACTTTAGAGAGACCAATTATGCAAACCAAATTTTAGCAAGCTCTATGTATTTCTCCATTAATAGGTGCAAAGTATATGATGCAAGAGCTTAAACATGAGCACAACAATTGCCAAGTATCAAATTATTCAAGACATTTTAGAATTACTACATGTAGCATTTCCCGATTCCAACCATATAACAATTTAACGAAGAAGATTCAACCTTCGCCATGAATACTATGAGTAAAGCCTAAGGACATATTTGTCCATATGCAACAACGGAGTGTGTCTCTCTCCCACACAATGAATGCTAGGATCCATTTTATTCAAACAAAAACAAAAACAAAAACAAACCGACGCTCCAAGCAAAGCACATAAGATGTGATGGAATAAAAATATAGTTTCAGGGGAGGAACCTGATAATGTTGTCGATGAAGAAGGGGATGCCTTGGGCATCCCCAAGCTTAGACGCTTGAGTCTTCTTAAAATATGCAGGGGTGAACCACCGGGGCATCCCAAGCTTAGAGCTTTCACTCTCCTTGATCATATTATATCATCTCCCTCTCTTGATCCTTGAAAACTTCCTCCACACCAAACTCGAAACAACTCATTAGAGGGTTAGTGCACAATAAAAATTTATATGTTCAGAGGTGACATAATCATTCTTAACACTTCTGGACATTGCACAAAGCTACTGGACATTAATGGAACAAAGAAATTCATCCAACATAGCAAAAGAGGCAATGCGAAATAAAAGGCAGAATCTGTCAAAACAGAACAGTTCGTAAAGACGAATTTTAAAGTGGAACCAGACTTGCTCAGATGAAAATTCCCAAATTGAATGAAAGTTGCGTACATATATGAGGATCACTTACGTAAATTGGCATAATTTTCTGAGTTACCTACAGAGAATTAGGCCCAGATTCGTGACAGCAAAGAAATCTGTTTCTGCGCAGTAATCCAAATCTAGTATGAACCTTACTATCAACGACTTTACTTGGCACAAAAATGCACAAAACTAAGATAAGGAGAGGTTGCTACAGTAGTAAACAACTTCCAAGACTCAAATATAAAACAAAGTACTGTAGTAAAAACATGGGTTGTCTCCCATAAGCGCTTTTCTTTAACGCCTTTCAGCTAGGCGCAGAAAGTGTGAATCAAGTGTTATCAAGAGACGAAGCATCAACAGCTTAACTTGTTCTAATAATAGAATCATAAGGTAACTTCATTCTCTTTCTAGGGAAGTGTTCCATACCTTTCTTGAGAGGAAATTGATATTTAATATTACCTTCCTTCATATCAATGGTGGCACCAACAGTTCGAAGAAAAGGTCTTCCCAATATAATGGGACAAGATGCATTGCATTCAATATCCAAGACAACAAAATCAACGGGGACAAGGTTATTGTTAACCATAACTAGCAAAGTGGCCCGCGCACATGCGCGGGCGACATCTTAACTCTTTATTTTTTTATTTTTTTTATTATCCATCAAATTTATATGAATCTAGATAGCCTAGTAAATATTCCTCTGACAACTAAATTGTAGGAGGAATTTTTAACTTTTTAATAAATTTCAATTCACTGATTTAATAAATGTCATTACTACTTAATTGATCATTAAAGTTTGATGCATTCAATAAAAACAAATCAGGCAACAAAGAAGAAGAAAGCTCTAAGTAGAACATTAAAAATAGAGCAGACATAAATACATCAAGAACCGTCTTTGTCAAGCAGAACATGCCCAATGTCTTTGTTGCAATAATGAGGGAAATCTACATAAATGTAGTCAATATTTTGCGATAACATAAGAACTTAACATAATATGCTTATGAAAGGTGAAGAGTGTAGTGCGTAATTTTTAAAATAGTAAGAACAACCTTCTTATTCTGAGTAATAATTGTAGCAGCTAGGATGTGGGCAAAACTTATGAAGTATATATACTATAATTCTCAAAGAACATGAAGATATAAAAGTTGATATTGATAGTTTATGGATGCTGAATTTAGAAGCATTGAATTGATGCACACTAATATAATATAGTAGGTTTACAATCCTATTCACCACCTAAGCCGATCGACAAATATGAGTCTTTCTATAAAATGAACGAAAGGCAGTAAATTTTCTCAAAAGAGATAGAATAAAGTGAAAAAATTATTTACACCACTGGATATTAATCAATCATAGTTCTTTGAACATGAAAATAATGGAATAAGCACTCATGGTCAATAGAAGAATAATTAATTGGTTACATTCTGCCAACAGAGTATTTAGCTCCATTGTTTACAATGTGTTAAGAATTTTAATAAGCAGTAGTAACAAAGGTACTAAGCATATCACTCCATTGTTTCATCTTTTCACCACTAATATTGAAGAGACCTACAATTAGACCACAATACAGAAGTCTTCATTATCCCATACTGCAAGTACCTTTCATCACGAATAATAGATGGTCTGCAGTCTAGTTTGTTCTTGGCAAGACATATTGGAAAACTGATAAGAAACACCAATTTTTATCTAAGTGGAAGCATTCCAGAAAAAAACACTGAAGTTCATGGATAATATATTCAAAATGACATATCCATGCATTAATATTGGGGTAAATCATTGGTCAACAGCATGTGCTTTTTCAAAAACTGGATAACAACATTTTTATAAATCACTCATCTACAAAGAATTGAGTTCATCAGTGTAGATGCGACTGGAGAACGGAGTTTTGTCTATACTTCTGAACCTCTATATGTCTCAAACGGTGTTGCTTCATTGCTGCCGGCAGGCAGAACAGGCCTATGAAAAACATAATGCATAAGAATTAGTCACTAACATCTTGATTATTCCAGGCGCTTCCTTGCCGTCGTCAAGCCGCATGCAGAAGGTCTATGAAGAGAAGATTGCATGAGAAATACTCAACATCACGATTTCTCCTATGTGGTTGTCGAGGGTCGAGAGCACAACAGAATGCCATTGTGGCCGGCCAACTCAGTAAATGTGCAGCACCGATCAGTATACTGTCCTTGCCTATGAGATCTCATTACCATGACGATGTATTTATTAGTCCTGGTCTATCCTTAGGTACATGCTCTCATCCCTTTTGATTTGTTCATGCATCAGATGATGATTCTTTGGAAGCAGGTAATAGACCATAAAAAAGGAAGCACTGTGATTTTTTTCCATCACCTCATACTGTAAGGACTGATGAATCTTCGCCACATCTGGTACATCACTTTATATATGGCAGATTGGCTGTAAATCCAAATTAATCAAGACAATACTATGTGGCCATTAGTACTTTGTGCAAGTCTGAAAAATGGATAGAACTTTAGTCATCTAGAAGGGTCAACAGGTAATATTCTGCTTCCACAGTAATAACTAAAGACTAACATTCCTAGCTAAACAATCAGGGTACGTACATGTTATTTGAGTTACCAACTTACCATTAAAGGAACCACAGTATTTTTACAATGTGAACTGGAGATAGCCCCGAGTGCAAAGTGGAGCGGGCTGACCTGGTAAAAGACAAGGTTGTGCTGACCTATTGTTGCCGTCTTGGTTGAGATTTCATGAAACATGTGAAGGTGTATACACATGCAGTAGCATATAGTTCCTTTGTCCTGGCAACTATCTGATTAGCAAGGCATTCTCTCCTTCTGTTCATCAAGCACTATTTAGTTATTGATGGATAGTCCACAAAAGTCGAATCATGCGAAAGTTTCACATGCATAAGGAAGATTGATTATTCACTGATATCTACTAAGCTAAAAAAATCTTATCTAAATAAGCTTCACTATTTGATATACCACGGCAAAGAAAAAATGTGGTCCTAGAGAAACAAATGTAATTCATCAGTTTATAGAAAAATAATAATAACATACCGTACTATCTATAAGCGGTGTTGAAGTATCTTGCAAAGAATATATAGTTGGCCAGAGGAGATCATAAGCACAAAAATTATATTTAAACTTCCAAACAATCTGCAAATAAGTAAGAGGAAAAATAAAGAAATCTTTTGGAAACTTAAAATAAAGATCACCACATATCACACTGGTGTATCTTATGTATCTGTCATTACTTTGCACTTCATAAGAATACCATGTCAACATCTATCCATTATACTTCTATCCCACCATGTCTGTCTGCTAGGGACTTGCTCTACCTAATTGTGATTCAGTGTTTCGTATTAATAGAGAGAATTCAATATATTGGTGCACATTGTATTATTATGTGTATGGATTTTTTTTTCATTTGTCATATCTGATATGGCAAGGTATCTGGGAATAACCTTTATTTCTCTCTTCTAAGTAATATATACCATCGTTTCTACGAATCTTATTATTAGTATTTAGGTGATTGGGATTAAGAAATATGAATAAATAAATACTCATAGTTAGGATTGATGAAAATATATAATTTAGAAATATATATAGATTAGCGATTTTTTTTAGCATGGGCAATTAAACTGTAGACGCCCGGTAGGTGAGAAAATTTCAGCATGCGCAATTAAATTGGACCATGGACTGTTGAGTGGTCATTTATATTCACGGTTAGATAAGTAGAGGGAATTAAAATTCATCCTGCTAGCTATGTCTGATCATTTATTTATGATATCAAATAAGTAATTACCTTCATACTAAAGTTTAAATCAGTAAGCACTTAATGATTTAATTTAGAAATAGCTAGGAGAACATTAAAACTTGACATTCTATTGCCAATCATTCTATAGAACCGGCTGAGTAGTTTATAGACGAAGCTATTTTTTGATTTCCTGTCCGTGTTCGACTACATTCTCCCTCGTCTGTGTGCACCCACGTCGGATAATGTCCAAGTCTAATTTTTTTTTCAGAGAAACAGTTCAACTAAGTAGAATTCCGGACTTCACGGTACAGGTTCAATCAAATTTCAAATGTTGGCTAAAAAAATCTCTTCTCATTAGCATCTTGCCGGCACTGCTCTTCATATACACAGTCGATCAAGCTTCAGAAATACGGGATAAAAAATTAAGTTACTTAAGATAAAGGAAAAAAGCACAACGTATATCCATATGTTTGCGGCAGAACATGAAATACGAAATCAAATGTAGAAGAGAATTAATTACCGACGTTTGTAAAACAATGATTCCCTGCAAAAGATACCTCACCGGCCGTTAGTTAGGACTGTCAATAATAAAGATGATGTGTAATGCACCCAGCATAATCAAGCTGCTTACCATGCTTGATTGATATACATGTACAAGTTATTGATCTTACCACACGTCGTGGTCATGCATGTCCCAGCGGTGGCCTCAACGCCTGATATTGTTTGTAAGCCTGTATCCATTGCCCTTCTTCTCTTTAGCTACTGCAGTGTTTAAAACCTGTCCGTCGGGTGTACGTCAACCTGCCAATTACGATCCTTGCCGACATTCACAGCGTGCACACCACGTCGCGATCGGACACTGGCCAGATCCAGCCCTGTTAGTAGAATCTGGATCAAAGCAGCCGAAGAATTACGAGCCGATGCGGCTGATAAATCAAAGATGGGTACATATTCCATGTCCAGATCTCGACAATGGATACACGTTCTAGATGTGGCGGATGACGACGATCACCTGTCGCCATGAACGGAACGGCGATCTTGACAATGGACACGCGCGCCAGATGTGGCGGACGACGACGGCCGCTTGTCTCCATGGACGGAACGGCGGCGGACGAGGGAAGTCTCCTGGCAGATACGGTCCAACAAATTCAACACAATCATCTAGGGTTAGGACGTTGGTCACAGAAGGAGACCCCTGACCAAGATCGGTTTGGCCTTGTCGCAAAATCAAACTGGTGGAGCTATCCAGATCAAGCCAGGACAAAAGAAAATTGAGGTAATGCATGCATGCATGCCATGGCTACATAGCACATGCATATATCAAGACGTCAATGTGACCAGGGCTAGCCTTGTGCTACCTCTGGGATAGTATATGACCAGCCATGCGTTGAAGAAAAGGGAAAACAGTGACCCAATATAACATGAAGAGGTACCTAAAAAATTAAGTGATGGCATTGGTGGGTAATTTATGTTAACTCTAGGTCAATAAGTTATTTCCATAAATCTATTGGTTGTGGTTTGCTGAGGTATTAAATTGACGGTCAGATGTTTCTGATTTTTGTGGTAATTTTTAGTAATTCTCCTTTTCTCTGGTTAACCCGTAATGTACTTTTAGTATATAATAGATATGAACATTATCAATCCTCCCCAAAGGTTTCTCCATAGCATTATCAGCAAGATTAACATCCAAATAACAATTTTTCAATGGTGGCAAGTCAAGCATATCATAAATTTTCTTAGGCATAACAGAAATACTTGCACCAAGATCACATAGAGCATTACAATCAAAATCATTAACCCTCATCTTAATGATGGGCTCCCAACCATCTTCTAACTTCCTAGGAATAGAAGTTTCAAGTTTTAGTTTCTCTTCTCTAGCTTTTATGGGAGCATTCGTAATATGTTTTGTAAAGGCTAAATTTATAGCACTAGCATTGGGACTTTTAGCAAGCTTTTGTAAAAACTTTATGACTTCAGAGATGTGGCAATCATCAAAGTCTAAACCATTATCATCTACAGCAATGGGATCATCATCCCCAATGTTGGAAAAAAAATTCAGCAGTTTTATCACAAGCAGTTTCAGCTGTTTTAGCAATTTCAGGCAGTTTTGTACGCTTTGCACTAGGAGTAGAAACATTGCCAACACCAATTATTTTACCATTGATAGTAGGAGGTGTAGCAACATGTGAATTATTATAATTACTAGTGGTGGTAATAGTCCAAACTTTAGCTACATTATTCTCTTTAGCTAGTTTTTCATTTTCTTCTCTATCCCACCTAGCACGCAATTCAGCCATTAATCTTATATTCTCATTAATTCTAACTTGGATGGCATTTGCTGTAGTAGCAATTTTATTTTCAATATCCTTATTAGGCATAACTTTCGATTTTAAAAGATCAACATCAGAGGCAAGTCTATCAACCTTAGAAGCAAGAATATCAATTTTATCAAGCTTTTCCTCAACAGATTTGTTAAACGCAGTTTGTGTACTAATAAATTCTTTAAGCATGGCTTCAAGACCAGGGGGTACACTTCTATTATTGTTGTTAGAATTCCCATAAGAATTACCATAACCATTACCATTAGCAGAAGGATATGGCCTATAGTTGTTACCGGAGTTGTTCCTATAAGCATTGTTGTTGAAATTATTATTTTTAATGAAGTTTACATCAACATGTTCTTCTTGAGCAACCAATGAAGCTAACGGAACATTATTAGGATCAACATTAGTCCCATCATTCACAAGCATAGACATAGTAGTATCAATCTTATCACTCAAGGAGGAGGTTTCTTCGACAGAATTTACCTTCTTACCTTGTGGAGCTCTTTTCGTGTGCCATTCAGAGTAATTAATCATCATATTATCAAGAAGCTTTGTGGCCGCCCCCAAAGTGATGGACATAAAGGTACCTCCATCAGCTGAATCCAATAGGTTCTGCGAAGAAAAATTCAGTCCTGCATAGAAAGTTTGGATGATCATCCAAGTAGTCAGTCCATGGGTTGGGCAATTCTTTACCAAAGATTTCATTCTCTCCCATGCTTGAGCAACATGTTCATTATCTAGTTGCTTGAAATTCATTATGCTACTTCTCAAAGATATAATTTTAGCGGGAGGATAATATCTACCAATAAAAGCATCTTTACATTTAGTCCATGAATCAATACTATTCTTAGGAAAAGATAGTAACCAATCTTTAGCTCTTCCTCTTAATGAGAAAGGAAACAATTTCAATTTTATAATATCACCATCTACATACTTATACTTTTGCATTTCACATAGCTCAACAAAATTATTAAGATGGGCAGCAGCATCATCAGAACTAACACCAGTAAAAATGCTCTCTCATAACAAGATTCAGTAAAGCAGGTTTAATTTCAAAGAATTCTGCTGTAGTAGCAGGTGGAGCGATAGGTGTGCATAGGAAATCATTATTATTAGTGTTTGTGAAGTCACACAACTTAGTATTTTCAGGAGTATTCATTTTAACAGTAGTAAATAAAGCAAACTAGATAAAGTAAATGCAAGTAACTAATTTTTTTGTGTTTTTTGATATGGAGAACAAGACAAGAATAAAGTAAAACTAGCAACTAATTTTTGTGTGTTTTGTTTAAGTGCAGCAAACAAAGTAGTAAATAAAATAAAGCAAGACAAAAACAAAGTAAAGAGATTGGAAGTGGAGACTCCCCTTGCAGCGTGTCTTGATATCCCCGGCAACGGCGCCAGAAATTTGCTTGATGCGTGTAGTTGACACGTCCGTTGGGAACCCCAAGAGGAAGGTGTGATGCGCACAGTAGCAAGTTTCCCTCTGTAAGAAACCAAGGTTTAATCGAACCAGTAGGAGTCAAGAAGCACGTTGAAGGTTGTTGGTGACGGGATGTAGTGCGGCGCAACACCAGGGATTCCGGCGCCAACGTGGAACCTGCACAACACAACCAAAGTACTTTGCCCCAACATAACAGCGAGGTTGTCAATCTCACCGGCTTGCTGTGAACAAAGGATTAACCGTATTGTGTGGAAGATGATTGTTTGCAAAGAACAGTAAAGAACAAGTATTGCAGTAGATTGTATTTCGTATGTAAAAGAATAGGACCGGGGTCCATAGTTCACTAGAGGTGTCTCTCCCATAAGATAAATAGCATGTTGGGTGAACAAATTACGATCGGGCAATTGACAAATAGAGAGGGCATGACCATGCACATACATGATATGATGAGTATGGTGAGATTTAATTGGGCATTACGACAAAGTACATAGACCGCTATCTAGCATGCATCTATGCCTAAAAAGTCCACCTTCAGGTTATCATCCGAACCCCTTCTAGTATTAAGTTGCAAACAACAGACAATTGCATTAAGTATGGTGCATAATGTAATCAATAACTACATCCTCGGACATAGCATCAATGTTTTATCCCTAGTGGCAACAACACATCCACAACCTTAGAACTTTCCGTCACTCGTCCCGCATTTAATGGAGGCATGAACCCACTATCGAGCGTAAATACTCCCTCTTGGAGTTAAGAGTAAAAACTTGGCCGAGCCTCTACTAATAACGGAGAGCATGCAAGATCATAAACAACACATAGGTAATAGATTGATAATCAACATAACATAGTATTCTCTATCCATCGGATCCCGACAAACACAACATATAGCATTACAGATAGATGATCTTGATCATGTTAGGCAGCTCACAAGATCCGACAATGAAGCACATAAGGAGAAGACGACCATCTAGCTACTGCTATGGACCCATAGTCCAGGGGTGAACTACTCACTCAACACTCCGGAGGCGATCATGGCGGTGAAGAGACCTCTGGGAGATGATTCCCCTCTCCGGCAGGGTGTCGAAGGCGATCTCCTGAATCCCCCGAGATGGGATTGGCGGCGGCGGCGTCTCAGTAAGGTTTTCCGTATCGTGGCTCTCGGTACTGGGGGTTTCGCGACGAAGACTATATGTAGGCGGAAGGGCAGGTCAGGGGGCCACACGAGGGCCCCACACACCAGGGCCGCACGGCCAAGGCTTGGGCCGCGCCGCCCTGTTGTGGTGGCGCCTCGTGGCCCCACTTCGTAAGTCCTCCGGTCTTCTGGAAGCTTCGTGGAAAAATAGGCCCCTGGGCGTTGATTTCGTCCAATTCCGAGAATATTTCCTTACTAGGATTTCTGAAACCAAAAACAGCAGAAAACAAGAATCGGCTCTTCGGCATCTCGTTAATAGGTTAGTGCCGGAAAATGCATAAATATGACATAAAGTATGCATAAAACATGTAGATATCATCACTAATGTGGCATGGAACATAAGAAATTATCGATACGTCGGAGACGTATCAATGCTCTTTGATCACTTCTATTGGCCAAAGATGAGGCGGGATGTGGACAGGTATGTGAAGAGGTGCATTACTTGCCACAAGTCCAAGTCCAAGCTGAAGCCTTGATACGTCTCCAACGTACCTATAATTTCTGATGTTCCATGCTTGTTTTATGACAATACTTACATGTTTTGCTTGCACTTTATAATGTTTTTATGCATTTTCCGGAACTAACCTATTAACGAGATGCCGAAGGGCCAGCTTGTCGTTTTCTGTTGTTTTTGGTTCCGTAAAGGTTGTTCGGGCAATATTCTCGGAATTCGACGAAACGAAGACCCAACATCTTATTTTTCCCGGAACCTTCCAGAAAGTCAGAGTGGGACCAGAGGGGAGCCCTGGGGGCCCCACACATGGTGGCGGCGCGGCCCAAAGGGGGGGCGCGCCCCCCTAGTGTGAGGAGGCCCCGTGGCCCCTCCGACTCCGACTCTTCGCCTATTTAAGCCCTGGTGACCTAAATCCTCGCGACCAATTGACGAAACTCCAGAAAGACTCCAGGGGCGCCGCCACCATCGCGAAACTCCAATTCGAGGGACAGAAGTCTCTGTTCCGGCACCCTGCCGGGACGGGTAAGTGCCCCCGGAAGCCATCTCCATCGACGCCACCGCCTCCATCATGCTCCGTGAGTAGTTCCCCCATGGACTACGGGTTCTAGCCGTAGCTAGTTGGTACTCTCTCTCCCATGTACTTCAATACAATGATCTCATGAGCTGCCTTACATGATTGAGATCCATCTGATGTAATCGGTGTTGTGTTTGTTGGGATCTGATTGATTGTTACATTATGATTAGTCTATCTATAAAGTTTATGAAGTTATTGTTGCTGCAATCTTGTTGTGTTTATGCTTGTCACTAGGGCCCGAGTGGCATGATCTTAGATTTAAACTCTATACTTATTGCTTAGATTGTATCTACAAGTTGTTTGCACATGTCTATGTCCGGAACCCGAGGCCCCGCAGTGACAAAGAATCGGGACAACCGGAGGGGAAGGCTTAGATATGAGGATCACATGTTTTCACTGAGTGTTAATGCTTTGCTCCAAAGGTTTCATTAAAAGGAGTACCTTAATTTCCAAGTAGATTCCCTAGAGGCCCTGCTGCCACCGATCGGTAGGACAAAAGATGTTGTACAAGTTTCTCATTGCGAGCACGTATGACTATATATGGAAAACATGCCTACATGATTAATAATCTTGATGTTCTCGTCTTAATGCTATTTCAATCCTATCAATTGCCCAACCGTAATTTGTTCACCCAACACTTGCTATTGGAGAGTTACCACTAGTGTAGATAGCCGGGAACCCCGGTCCATCTCTCATCATCATATACTCGTTTCTATATGACATTGGAAGTAGTATCAACTATTTTCTCGGTGCCATTGCTCTCATATTACTACTACTCGCCGTCGTGTTATCGTTACTATTGCTCTCATATTACCGTCGCTTTCACATCACCCCTCGTTACTAGTGCTTTTCCAGTGTGACTGAATTGACAAATCAGTTGTTAAGGCTTATAAGTATTCTTTACCTCCCCTTGTGTCGAATCAATAAATTTGGGTTTTACTTCCCTCGAAGATTGTTGCGATCCCCTATACTTGTGGGTTATCAAGACTATTTTCTGGCACCATTGCCGGGGAGGCATAGCTCTACTCATAAGTTCACCTGGGGAGTACACTCCACCTCTCTCTCTATTTTATTTTATTTTATTTTGTTTTGCTTAGTTTACTTTTGTCTAGTATTATTTTGCTTAGTTTACTTTTGTTTTTGTTTTGTTTTATTTTTCCTATATACCCAAAAATCCATAAAAATTCGAAAAACCTAAAAATTAAAAACTGCTATTATGGGAGATCCTACAACCTATTTGGAGCTTATAGAATTATATAGTAATTATAGGGAATCAAGAACGGGGAAAGTTATGAGTGCTGTGATAGAAAAATTGAATATAATTGCTAAAATCTTGCTTAAACGCCATGATATCAATTGTTGCTCTAAACAGGATACTAAACATCTTAAATTTCAATGTGGCTTTAGTGAGGAAATTTTAGTTAAGAACTATAATTGGAATAGCTATATTCATTTTGCGTTCGAAGAAGTAGAACAATTTGTTTTGTTTATGGGAGCTTCTGAGATAGAATCCTTCATTGCTAAAAATTATGAAACTTGTGTTGTTTGTAAGGACCTTAAAGATTATGTCTCTTCTATCCTTAATTTTTGCATAGAAATCTACAGTGATAATCCTTATATCATTGATTATAAAGAGAGACTCATTAATGCACAAGAATGCACTCACAATTTGCAGGAACCAGTGGAAGAAGAAATTGCTGAACCTGAAAGCTCATTGGATGAAAAAGAGGAGGAAATTGATGAACCTGAAAGCTCATTGGATGAAAAAGAAGAGGAGAGTGATGAACAAAAGGAGGAAGAATGGATTAGCTACCCATGTCAACCTTCTAATGAGAGTAACTCTTTATCTCTTACACTATGTGATTGTCCTCCATGCTTACCAAAGGCGGATGAATGTTATGTTCCTGTGGATTCTCTTGAAATATTTCCTATGAGTAAAACTTGTGAAAGTGATTATGCTACTGTTATTTATGATAATCCATGCTATTTTGATAAATCTTATGATAATGCTTTGTTTGTGCCTGATGTCGAAATGCATGGTACTAAAGAGTTTTGCTTGGCAAATGTTTATGATAAATCTCTAGATGATGGTCCTATGTTACTTGATAATATTAATTGTACTACTAATGAAAATGGGATTGGAGAGATCTTGACTTTATCTATGAGTCCCATATCTTTTGAGATTGATCAATCATCTTGTTATATTATTGATAAAAGTGGTTTAGAAAGTTTTGATCCTATTATTTTTGAGCTTGATAAAAATTATGTGTTTATGGATCATGAAAAGCATGCTTTATGTGATAGTTATATTGTTGAGTTTATCCATAAAGCTACTAAAAATTATTATGAGAGAGGTAAATATGGTTGTAGAAATTTGCATGGTACTAAAACACCTCTCTATATGCTGAAAATTTTGAAGTTACTCTTGTTTTATCTTCTTATGCTTGTCACTTTGTTCTTCATGAATTTATTTGTGTACAAGATTCCTATGCATAGGAAGTGGGTTAGACTTAAATGTGTTTTGAACTTGCTTTTTGATGCTCTCCTTTGCTTCAACTCTTATTTCTTGCGAGTGCATCATTAAAATTACTGAGCCCATCTTAATGGCTATAAAGAAAGCACTTCTTGGGAGATAACCCATGTGTTTATTTTGCTACTATTTTGTTGTGTTTTGGAAGTTGTTACTACTGTAGCAACCTCTCCTTATATTTATTTTATTGCAATGTTGTGCCAAGTAAAGTCTCTAATAGAAGGTTGATGCTAGATTTGGATTTCTGCGCAGAAACAGATTTCTTGCTGTCACGAATCTGGGTATGATTCTCTGTAGGAAACTCATAAAAATCTGCCAATTTACGTGAATGATCCTCAGATATGTACGCAACTTTCATTAGTTTTGAGTTTTCTGATTTGAGCAACGGAAGTACCTCTTAAAAATTCGTGTTTACTGGCTGTTCTGTTTTGATAGATTCTGTCTCTGTTTTTTTGCATTGTCTCTTGTGGACTTTAAGCAAGGCTTTCTAGACTTGGAGAGCTGTAGCTAATGTTTTATTGAGTACTTGAAATGTGTCACTACAGGGCTAAAGTGGATTAAAGTTTTTTTTTGAGTACTAACCCCTCTAATGAAGTTTATGAGAAGTTTGGTGTGAAGGAAGTTTTCAAGGGTCAAGAGAGGAGGATGATATATGATCAAGAAGAGTGAAAAGCCTAAGCTTGGGGATGCCCCCGTGGTTCATCCCTTCATATTTCAAGAAGACTCAAGCTGTTTAAGCTTGGGGATGCCCAAGGCATCCCCTTCTTCATCAACTTATCAGGTTTCTTCTATTGAAACTATATTTTTATTCGGTCACATCTTATGTGCTTTACTTGGAGCGTCTGTGTGTGCTTTTATTTTTGTTTTTGTTTGAATAAGATCGGATCCTAGCAATCCTTGTGTGGGAGATATACACGCTCCGCTTTTTCATATGAACACTTGTTTTCTTCGTTTTACTTTTAATATTCAATGATAAAAGTTGGAAGCTATTGCATTTATTGCTATTTGGTTTGAAACAGAAAATGCCTCATATTGTCTTGGATAATTTGATACTTGGCAATTGTTTTGAGCTCTCAAGTAGATCATGATTAAGCTCTTGTATCATGTAGTTTAAACCTATTAGTGGAGAAATACCGTAGAGCTTGTTGAAACTGGTTTGCATGATTGGTCTCTCTAAGGTCTAGATATTTTCTGGTAAAAGTGTTTGAGCAACAAGGAAGACAATGTAGAGTTTTATAATGCTTGCAATATGTTCTTATGTAAGTTTTGTTGTACCGGTTCATACTTGTGTTTGCTTCAAACAACCTTGCTAGCCCAAAGCCTTGTACTGAGAGGGAATGCTTCTCGTGCATCCAAAACCTTGAGCCAAAACCTATGCCATTTGTGTCCACCATATCTACCTACTATGTGGTATTTCCTGCCATTCCAAGTAAATTCTTCATGTGCTACCTTTAAACCTTCAAAATGCTTCTCAATTTGTGTTGATGTTTTATAGCTCATGAGGAAGTATGTGGTGTTTTATCTTTCAACCTTGTCATTTACTCCTAACAGACTTTCATAATGGACTAGTGGCACATCCGCCTATCCAATAATTTTGCAAAAAGAGCTGGCAATGGGGTTCCCAGCCCCAATTAATTAACTTGCATTAATAATTCTCTTCACGTGTTTTGCCCCGATCTATCAAGTAAGCAACTTAATTTTGCAAATAGACACTCCTTCATGGTATGTGAATGTTGGAAGGCACCCGAGGATTCGGTTAGCCATGGCTTGTGTAAGCAAAAGGTTGGGAGGAGTGTCATCCATAAGTAATGAAACTAAAATACATGTGTAAACAAAAGAGAAGAGGGATGATCTACCTTGCTGGTAGAGATAACGTCCTTCATGGGAGCCGCTCTTGAATGTCTGGTTGACGAGGTAGTTAGAGTACCCACTATCATTCGTTGACAACAACAAACACCTCTCAAAATGTTACTTTTATGCTCTCTATATGATTTCAAAACTTAAAAAGCTCTAGCGCATGATTTAATCCTCGCTTCCTCTCGCGAAGGGCCTTTCTTTTACTTTATGTTGAGTCAGTTTACCTATTTCCTTCCATCTTAGAAGCAAACACTTGTGTCAACTGTGCATTGATTCTTACATATTTGCTTATTTGCATTCATCATATTACTTTGAGTTGGTTCAGGCGTAGTCCAATCATCATAATTCCGGCCTATTTTAGCCAATAATTCTTCAGCGTCGTCTGGAGTTCTTTTCCTGAAAACACAACCAGCACAACTATCCAGGTATGCCCTAGACTCAATGGTTAGTCCACTATAAAATATATCAAGTAAATCATGCTTTTCCAAATCATGGTCAGGCGGAGCTCTAATAAGAGAGCAAAATCTCGCCCAAGCCTCAGGCAATTTCTCTTCATCTCCCTGATAAAAATTATAAACTCTCTGCAAAGCAGCATGTTGAGCACTAGCAGGAAAATATTTCCGGAAGAAAACAAGTAAGCAATTCTTTTGGACTTTTAATAGAGCTAGGTGGCAAACTATTATACCAAGTTTTAGCGTCATCCTTTAATGAGAATGGAAAGATTTTAGCAACAAAGTAAGTACGCATCTTAACATCATCGTAAAATAAGCTACTCAAAGTAGATAACTCTATCATGTGTTCAACAACGACTTTCTTTTTCAAGTACTCACGAAAAGGTGTTTTCTCAACAATAGCTATATGAGATAGATCAAGAGAAAAATCATAATCTTTATCCTTAATGTTTATAGGAGATGTGGCAAATTTAGGATCGTGAGACAGCTTTATATCTAACAGTATGTTCTCGCAAGCAACTTTTTAATTTTTCTTGCATCAGTAGTAGCATGACATTTTTCAATAAAATCATCATCAAGTTCCACATAATCTTCATCAAGATCATCACTAGAGTATTCAAGTTCAGGTGAATTAACAGGTGTAGTAACATCGGAGTTTCAGCATTTTCAATTTGTCTAGACCTAGCAATTTTAGCATCTAGAAAAGTTCCCAATGAACCACTATCATCAAGCACGAGCAGAAATATTATCAAGCATTATGAGAGTTTTCAGATTCAGCAGAAGTACCAGCATTTGAAGCATGTGGTGGTGAAACAAGTTTATCAATCACCGATGGTGAATCAAGAGCAAAGCAGAGGTACTCGTGAGTTGTACCTTTTCTTGTAGTGGATGGTAATATGGCGACCTTAGTATCGCGAGGTTTACCCATGATGGAGAATTTGCAGCGAACAATATCAATCCAAGTGAACTTCCAAATAAAGCTATGCTCCCCGGCAACGGCGCCGAGAAAATAGTCTTGATGACCCACAAGTATAGGGGATCGCAACAGCTCTTCGAGGGAAGTATTACCCAATTTATTGATTCGACACAAGGGGAGACAAAGAATACTTGAAAGCCTTAACAACGGAGTTGTCAATTCAGCTCGCACTGAAACGGACTTGCTCGCAAGAGTTTATCGATAGTAACAGTTTTATAGCGATAGCGAGTAGTGAAATAACAAGCAGCAGAGTAACAAAGACAGCAAGTAGTGATTTTAGTAAACATCAGGATTAAAATACCGTAGGCACGGGGACGGATGACGGGCGTTGCATGGATGAGAGAAACTCATGTAACAATCATAGCAGGGCATTTGCGTGATAATAATAAAACGGTGTCCAAGTACTAATCAATCAATAGGCATGTGTTCCAATTATAGTCGTACGTGCTCGCAATGAGAAACTTGCACAACATCTTTTGTCCTACCAGCCGGTGGCAGCCGGGCCTCAAGGGAAACTACTGGATATTAAGGTACTCCTTTTAATAGAGTACCGGAGCAAAGCATTAACACTCCGTGAACACATGCCCTCCGGTTGTCCCGATTTCTGTCACTTCGGGGCCATTGGTTCCGGACAGCAACATGTGTATACAACTTGCAGGTAAGACCATAAACAATGAATATCATGATGAAATAATAACATGTTCAGATCTGAGATCATGGCACTCGGGCCCTAGTGACAAGCATTAAGCATAACAAGTTGCAACAATATCATAAAAGTACCATCTACGGACACTAGGCACTATGCCCTAACAATCTTATGCTATTACATGACCAATCTCATCCAATCCCTACCATCCCCTTCGGCCTACAGCGGGGGAATTACTCACACATGGATGGGGGAAACATTGCTGGTTGATGGAGAGGCGTTGGCGGTGATGGCGGTGATGATCTCCTCCAATTCCCCGTCCCGGCGGAGTGCCAGAACGGAGACTTCTGGCTCCCGCGACGGAGTTTCGCGATGTGGCGGCGTTCTGGAGGGTTTCTGGCAACTTCGACTTCTCCCCGTGCGTTTTTAGGTCGAGGCGAATAAGTAGTCCGAAGGGGGGCGTCGGAGGCCAGCCGAGGGGGCCACACCACATGGCCGCGCGGGCCCCCCCCTGGGCCGCGCCGCCGGTGGTGTGGGGCCCTCGGGCCTCCACTTCAATTGCCCTTCCGGCTCCGTCATTATTCCGGGAAAATAGGCCCTTTCGTCAAAATCCCGAGGTTTTTCCCGAAAGTTGGATTTATGCACAAAAACGAGACACCGGAACAGCTTCCGCTCGAAAACGGTGTTAGTCCGCGTTAGTTGCATCCAAAATACACAAATTAGAGGCAAAACAATAGCAAAAGTGTTCGGGAAAGTAGATACGTTTTGGACGTATCATGCGACTGAATTGACAACTCAGTTGTTAAGGCTTATAAGTATTCTTTACCTCCCCTTGTGTCGAATCAATAAATTTGGGTTTTACTTCCCTCGAAGACTGTTGCGATCCCCTATACGTGTGGGTTATCAAGCCTCACGGTTTATATACTCCTTTACCGGCACCTACTACACCATGGGAAGATATAAATATGGATTTTGTGTTGGGTTCGCCACGTACTAAGAGAGGCCATGATTCTATATTTGTGGTAGTGGATAGATTTTCTAAGATGTCCCACTTTATTGCCTGCCACAAGAGCGACGATGCGTCGCATATTGCTAACTCTGTTTTTCGGGAGACCGTACGTCTACATGGAGTCCCGAAGACTATTGTTTCGATCGTGACGTGAAGTTTATGAGCTACTTCGGAAGACACTTTGGGGAAAGCTGGGGACAAAGCTACTTTTCAGCACTACTTGTCATCCCCAAACTGATGGTCAAACTGAGGTGGTGAATAGAACATTGTCACAACTGTTGAGATCCATGATCAGGAAGAACTTGAAGGAGTGGGAAGATTGTTTGTCGCATGTGGAGTTTGCTTACAACAGAGCGATACATTCTACCACATAGCTATGTCCCTTTGAGGTGGTGTATGGTTTCAAACCCATTACTCCACTTGACTTGTTTCCTTTGCCCATACATGAGAGAGTAAATATGGAGGCATCAAAGAGGGCAGATTATGTACGAAACATACATGTGAAGACTAAAGGGTTGATAGAGAAGAAAGGCAAGAGCAATGCTACAAGAGTGAACAAGAAGCGTAAGGAGATGTTGTTCAAGCCTGGTGATATGGTCTGGGTATATTTTCGCAAGGATAGGTTCCCGAAGCTGCGGAAGTCCAAGTTGCTTCCTCGTGGTGCTGGTCCTTACAAAATTCTTGCCAAGATCAATGATAATGCATAGTCTATAGATCTTCCAATTGATGAGTTTGGTGTCAGTAATTCTTTCAATGTGGCTGATTTGACACCATATGACGGAGAAGACCTTAGAGCGTCGAGGTCGACGCCTTTTGAAGGGGGGGGGGGGGGAGATGATGAGGACATCCCTGCTACATTACTACCTCCGTCATTGCAAGATGAAGACAATGCTGCTGAGAAGCTCAAGTCCAATGAAGTCATGACTGAACCCATTACAAGGGCTCGTGCGAAGCTACTCAAGCAACAAGTGAACTTGTTCCTAAGTGATACTTTGATCTGTGAGAACTTTTACTGCCTAAATCCTATTACTTATGTATGATCGGGTATGAGGAGGGAGCAAGCATCGCACGAGGAGACGATGAGCAACTGGACGTGAAGCTGGACATGGAGCTGGACATGAAACTGGACATGAAGACATCCAATGGACGCGCGAGGGAGGAGTGGGAGGCATGCGCGAGGGAGGAAGAAGAAGCTGTCCAGGCCGGTGCTAGGCCCGATTCGACCGGCCGCCACGTCGGCCGACCCGGTCACAGGCCCGGTCCACCCGGACCCCACGTCGGGTGAGCCCGGTTCCGACCGGCTCCTGCACTGGTGCCAACCGGGGGGTGTACATTATGTCACCTCGGCGCCCTGGTCATGACCCGGTCCCAGGCCCGGTCCAAACCGGACCGACCGGTCCCAGGCCCGGTCGACTGGCCCCCACCGAGTCCGAGTCTGTCTCGACCAGATCCAATTTCGGTCGGTTTTCTATATATCTTTTCGACTCCTGGTCGTTCTGAATTCCTATATAAGTGCCCAGAACGCCCCCAAATTAGGTTTAGACCATGTTTAAGATAAACCCTAGTTCATAGTTGATTTTTTGCAACTCTATTGAATTTCTACACCAATCCGCATCGATTCGGTGTTTTGCTATTGAAAGTCTTGTGTGATCTGCTGTTCCATTGAGAATTAGACGGTTGCAACTTACCGCTTCGTGGCCGGCGGCTACGTGCGCAAGTGTGTGAAGTTGCGAATATCTTGCAGGGTTGAGAACTGTTGCATTGGCGACATGGATTGATCGTGAGACTTCGTCGGCGTCATACAAGTTATCTCCACCTCCTTATCGTGCTTCATCCGCTGTGTTCACGTATATTCATCACCACCACCGTTGCTTACTGAGAAGATAGGGCGACCCCTTATCACTTCCAACTATGTATCACATAAAAAGACCGAACTACTCATTCTAACGTGACAAAGACATCATCCTCATACATGATCATCGTCCTTGGGCTTGGCTCCTTCCGAATGCACATCTTTTGTAGTGTCAAACTTCTAACTTGTTCCTCGCTCCAGTCGCCTTATGCAACCCTGTCATTGTACTTTTGCATTTTTTTTTTATCGCGAGAAGAACGCCACGGCCTAGGACACCAACGTGTTTTAGCGATATCCGAAGCTAGTGGCCTAATACCTCGTTCTTAGTGGATACAAAGCAACCTATGAGCTGTGTGATAACTATCATAAGTTTTAAGACCACAAATTAAACAAGCTAATCATCAAGCGCACTTTATGTGTATAGGTGTGTGGAAACACACACACACACATAACAGTCTATGAAGTCCAAAATTTCAAGAAAAAATTGAAGGGGAAGTAATGGAGGCACAAAACCAGGCATTTACAAACAATTAAATCTTTCAAAATCTACAATCATACAAAATACTTTAAAAGTTTCCTGTTTAGATCACATCAGGTCATATTATTTGCTGAATATTTAGATGTGCACATGCAATGTACACATAGTTTTCTCATTATCTTTCATATACTTTGATATGATCCAATATGTTGAAGCCTCACTTTTCAATATTGCCAAAAAATACTAGTTTGATGCAACCACACATGTTGTTGAAATATGGTTCATTTGTCCAATTTTATTTGTGGGTTAAAGACAAAAAATACTAATTGATCTACGTTCTCGTGCACTTACTTTCTAAATATTAGCAAAAATACTATTTATTGTTGTAGAGTCTTAAAAATAAATTACGCACATATATATTCAGAAGCGTATCTCTACTATATTAAATGGCTAGAGGTGGTGAGATGGTTGGTACGTCAACTCCTCACGCAGAAAAGGAAAAAAACGCTCATCTGGAAAAAAAAAAGGAAAAGAGCGCTCCAAGGACCCAGCGCTGAAAGGAAAACTACCCTAACCATGTCGATTGATTCTTTGCCGGCCGTCGCCGTCGATGCTCCGCCCGGCTTCCGTCGCTCGCCCTGCTGCCTCCGGAGTCACACGCGCCGCGCCGGTCATGCCTTCTTCTCCGTTTCCCCTTGTTTCCGCGCCGCCTCCCCATCCGCGCCGCCTCCCCATCTACCATGGTCGGCTGAAACCGCTGGTAAGATCGACTATGGCAACTGCCGATGTCGATCGTGGAGCTTGCCGATCGTGGAGCTCGTGCTGGTTACCTCCTCCACCAATACAAAAGGTACGAGCCCTCCTATTCTCTTACTATTGCCGCACCTGCCTCAAATCCCACAATCTTTCGCCTCCCTCCAGTCGGCGCCAGGAGCTCGCTGCGCCCGTGCTTTACGGTGGCGGTAGCGTGTACGTGTTCCTGCATAGCACGCACGACGGCGACGCCAACGCCGGTGCCCGTTGAACCATAAAAGTTGCTGCTATTTACCATAGTCTTCATCTAATTCTTGTGATTTCCGCGCTTTATAGGACTTGGAGACATCGGGCCTGGAGAAATTCACCACCGTGCGCCAAGACCACCTTCGTCTCCATCGACTTGTCGAATCTCATCCAGAAGGTTCACCCTTGTGCCTTTGGGTGTGGTTAATGAGAATGGAACTGCGCGTTTTTTGCGCTTTGTAGGATCGATTTGCTTGTGCCCGTGTTGTGTGTACCGTATCTGTCTGTAACATGTAGAGATTCCATGAACTTGTTGTTCCTTCTTATTCTGCATCCAGGTGATCACTCTCTGAATTACTCAATTCACATCTACTTTGCCTTTGATTCACTAAAACTTGTGCTTCATGCATTGAAGCAGCAATACAATCTTTGTTTTCTCGCTTGGTTCTTCCTAATAATGGAACCTACAAGGATTTCACGAATCAAATATAAGGATCTAAAGGACAAGTTAAATGCCACCTATGTAGAGCTTCGGATTCGCTGCAGTTTAGCTTAGAGCAAATGTTGTAGACCAACACTCAAGTTTCATTTATATCGGTAGCTCCATGCTTATAGTAGGTAAAAGACCATTCGACACACTAGACTTGCCTTCACTATTTACAAAGTTTTTTTGGAATGACCAACTTCAAGAACCTTTGGTATCTGAAGCAACATGGGGGAATGCACTCTAAGTTGAAATGTCAATATTATGTTGTAACTCATGATTTTTCTATGTAATATATGCAGGTTTCAATCTCAATTCAATCCATCATTTTACATCGAGTTCTCGTAGGACACGTTGGAGTAGGAGGTGCTCTTTTCAAAACCAACACTACGGGTAGTTATTTGTTCAAATGTTTTTGGCTTTTATTTTCTGTTTGAGTGCCTTTTCACTACTTTTTCTCTCTTGCTAGGTTGTCATCTGAAGTTGTCGCTTATTATTATTACCCAGTTTGAGCCACTACAGGTTACACTCCATAATACCCATTTTTTATGTTTGATACTTAAATTCTTGATGATTTGTTTTGCCTCCTCTGAAAACTGATATTGCTCATGGAGGTACGATGATAGGCTAATATAGCAACTTAGCAAGTGGCAGTACAGATTTAGAAAACATTAAAACACGACACAGAATAAATATTTAGTCTTCTTCCTCATCCTCTGACCGCGCCAGCATCCACCTCTCCAAATGAGATACCTTCCAACTCTGGCTCATCAATTGACAAGTCTGCAACTTCAAGCATACCAACACCCGTGAGAGACTCAAAAGCATCTCCTCCAACATCCCACATAAGTGATTCACCTCTTTTGTAAGCATCGGATCTTCTTGAGAGCAATCTCAAATTAGTATGGTTGAACACTAAATCTTGTGCACGCTTGGTTCCGAGACAACTAAACATTAGGACTAATCTGTAACTTCATAAATGGATCTACTCACCTGTATGTTGTTTATTATCCGTGTGACTGTGTGGATCTCTGAACGAACTTGTTGCTTATATTCGAAAAACAAAGGCGGACATAATGTTTTCTTGCACTTGAATGTTATTGGGAATGATGTAATGTTTTCTTGCTATACTGAAACAATATGGGGGAATGCCCCTAAGTTGATATGTAGAGATTATGATGTAACTCATGATTTTCCCCTGTAATATGTGCAGGTTTATATCTCAAGTCAATCCAGCATTTCATATCGAGTTCCTGTAGGATACGTTGGAGTAGGAGACTAGAAGGTGCTCTATTGAAAACCAACACTACGGTGGTTTTTTGTTCAAATGTTTCTTGGTTTTTATTTTCTTTTTGAGTGCTTCTTCACTATTTTTCTCTGTTGCTAGATTGTAATCCGAAGTTGTTGTTTATTATTACACACTTTGAGCCAATACGAGTTACACTCCAAATATACCCCATTTTTTATGTTTGATGCTAAATTCCGATGATTTGTAATTGCTTTCTCTGAAAACTGCTACTGTTCATCCGTAAATTATGTGGTTGCTTAACAGTTTCAATCAATCAATTTGTATTGGTAACTCAACCAACATGGTTCAGTTTAAGTAAACAGTAACTTTAGTGCTGTGAAAACTGAAACATCATGCTTGCGCTATTTTTTATTGACGTGCTGCCAGTAGGAGATAAAAGAAATCAGCTCCCGTGTCAGTTAAGACTTAATAATAGTTTCTGAAAGTACTCTCTGTAGAGTAGGTCTCTTGAGAACCATCTTTCCTTCACATACCTTTTTCAATTTTTCTTTTTTTTGCTTTTCAACTCGGTTTGAGTGCCTTTTCACTAATTATTATTTCTCTGTTGGTAGGTTACCATCTGCAGCTGCCTTTGATCACCCAATCTGAGCCAATATACAGGTTACTCTCCAAAAACAGACCATATTTTTCTATCATTATGAACTATTCACTTTCGATGTGTATTCTTCCAACAAAAGTCTTTGATATTTGACATTTTCGTTCTACCAAATAGACATGTTGTAGACAAGCTTATGAATTAGTGTTTTCCATTTTTCCTTTAAGACTCCGAACTGAAACTTCTTGAAAATATATACATGTCCTTTACAATACCATTTTCTTCAACCATTATTTAAAAAACGCCTATGCTTTCGCCACCACAAACGAGAGGAGAAGAAAACCACTCCTAAAAGATATCCACATCCCTAACATGCCCCTTTCCTGTAGTACCGAAATGATCCTGAATGAGCAACTAATAGCGCACTTTTGTATTACCTCACTAATAAATTGTAAGAATACAATATGGCAAACATGTGCTAACCTCTGCTTATTTTAGCATCAGATCCCGTGATAACATGCTATAGGTAGTGTTTCTACTATGACCATATCTTATAATTATGCCGACTATTTCTGTTTGTTGTTACTGAAGTACACAAATATATGGTTCAAAGGTAGTGTTTGAGTTTCCAATTCTTACAAGTTACATACTTCTTTGTAGCATATCAAGTTTTCAACACCATTAATGAGCTTCAGATCCATATTTCTTTGGACATGCGTACAGTTAATAGTGATCTCTACTATATTAAAGCTGTAGCGGTGGTGTCCCATGGTAGATCGTCTGTCCCGCACCACCGCATGCCTTATAACGCTAAAAAACCTGAAGAAACCCCGAAAAACCAGATCGACCCGCTCCCAATCTTCACTCCAAGATCCAATCGAGCCCCCATCATCGTCTGCCGCCTCGGCCCCATCCTCAACGTCTCACTACATAAGAAACTCTGAAGTCATTCATACATTTGATCAAATCTGTGCATACGCAGTCACTGTGTTTCATTACCAAAATCCGGTTATGTCTTTCTGGTTTATACTCTTGTTGTTAATTGCAAACAATAAAATGACTGCACTATTTTGGCTACTTGTATAGGATTAATATCATATTTTTGTGAACTGTTGTACCACCAGTTGTGAACTGATCAAGTGTTTCGGATGTATCATCTTTGTCATCCATGCCTGAAGAAAACAAGAACTGATCAAGTGTACATGCATTTAAGAACTGGCATTGTTCTTTTCTTGCAGGTGGAGGCGGTGATTCTGGAGGGGGACATCCTAGCATCGCGAGGGCACTTGGCTGATATATATTACATTTTGAAGGTGTGCAACCTTCTGCTCGATCAGATCCGTTTCGTTGAGCTGGGTGACTAGGTAATAGAGATTTGTGTATTCATTACACCTCAAATTCAGTATCAAACTGCATACATCACTGCAGTACACCTAATTATATCTCATATAGAATTTTTTATGGCTATCTATTTTGCCTGCTGCATACACACAAGTTCTCATGTTGTCTGTGTGCCATATAGGTCTTACTTGAAATAATTCAAAATTGTCCGATGTGTTCTGGACAATGCACACCTTCAAACTTTAACAGGACCATTCATTGGTTAAACTGCTCTGCCACCTATTCTTCTTTACTATGTTGTCCGGTGCCAGGCCTCCAAACTTTCAGTTTAGATGTCAAGTGCTCCAATGCACAAAGCGAGAAATTAAAGTACATGAATCTATTTATGGTTTATTTTGTGTGAACTTGTCCCATATAGGAATTTAAGAACAAGAGTGTCGTATTGTTGCAGATATCTCAACTGTCTTGGGTGTCAATTTCTTACTGAAAACAGCCAAATGGTCATGTATAGATTGGTAGCTGATCCATCACACAATTTCGTAAATTGCTATTTTTTTGGATCAACTTGCTATATCTCTAGGTGTGTGTAATAGTGGCCATCTTTTTTTCTCATTGCCATGTCATCGTTCTTTTATCTTGAAAGTGGTTTGAACCAATTAGTTTATTGCTTAGGTAACTACGATTTTGATCACAATATGAAATTGGTCTATTTTTCCGTCTTCATACACATGAGTGATTTCATATTCGACATTTTCAGCTTCCTGAATTTTCTATCACTATTTGTAGGTCCTGCTGCTAAGAAGACGTGGGGAACTCCTAAGGAAAAACGGTCATTAGTGAAAAAGGAAGGTAAAATATTCTACAGAAATCAAGTGTGCTTTTATGTTACATGCATCTTATATTACAAGCTTTTGTGTGACAAGATATCACGCAAGCTTCTAAAATGTTTGTGCATGATATCCTGGTACCAATTCAGAGCACACTAGATCATGAAAAAAACATTCTTCTTTGATGACATGGTACAAGTGGTTTTACGAGAAAGGGAACTCTACATGTTTGCTAGCAGTCTAGGTTGGATCCACTTCAGCCTCATAAATTGCAAGAATACCATTGGCAAACCTTTGCTAACCTCTGCTTATTTGTGTGTGAATGTAAAGTTAATGGGTGAACACATGTTGCTTTGAGTGATTACCCTGTAAAGTATAGCAATACCAATACCTTGCTAACCTATGCTTATTCTCCTTGTTTAGCACCGTGAGTATTCAGAAGCACCCTGGCAAAATTTAATTTACAGGGTAACTTAATTAATAATAGCAGCCATAGTATACGCATGGAACATTTAATTAAGAATGAACGGCATTGGTATATACTAGACGCCAATAGTTACGATTTCAGAAAATAGACTAAAAGTTGGGCATAGATAATAATCTGACCCGCAAGCTTAATTATTTTGGTGCTGCCATGGTATCTTGTCCTTATGTCCACTAAAATGGAGCTCAGAATTCTAAATAGTGCTTTCCTATTTTGGAAAAACTTATTCTTTGTCTAGCATATGCATGTAAGTATGCCACAAATAAATTAGTGAAAACTGATACATTATTTATAGTGGAATGATTGATGCAAACATGCAATATTAGTTGTCCAAGAAAAAAGCTCTAGATTTGTTACATGTTTCCATACGGACATTTGTGTTACATGTTTCCATTTGTCATGCAGCCAACGGTTCGAAACGAGTGCATCAAAATGCTATCCTTCTTAGCGTCGCCAAACGCATGTAGGTCGAGGGCTAAACGATACGCTGAAACCGTGGCTTCCATTGCGACTCTTGGGCATCCCTACATGCCGGATTCCCCATCCATGAAACACACACTTTATGCTTTGATGATGACTGACTTCATGGAGGAAATATCGCGTATGCGGATGGAGTATGCTAGCTGTGTTGGTAAATGATGCCCTTACACCAAGCCATTGCTATGAATTTTTTAGGTGCCTTTCCTGACATAAACCATTCTTTTCTATAGCCACTATCCTCCATGAAGAAGAGAAGATGATGGAACTGTTAACCTCCACTTCACAAGAGCCCAACTAAGGAGAATGAGCGCTCAACGGTGTGACAATACGCGTTGAAGAAGTTATAGTGGTAGTGTTAAGTGTTGTGTTAAAATGATACTAATAGATGATCATCTATCTCTCGTAAGATGATCATCTCTCTATCATAAGCTTAGTAATCAGAATTAGGAATATTGTTTAGGCATGATGTATGGATGTGTTATCGTGTCTCCTACCTATGATTGGAGCATATGAATGATATGAAAGCTAAGTACTGGTGACATCAATTTGTTTTTCCTTGTGTGTTTTCTACTTGGAATAATTGCACATGGCATTTTTACCAAACTTTACATGTAACATGGATGGTACAGGTAATGTGCCCATTTTTATCTGATCATGTGACATCGATGAATCATAGAATTACCTGGCATTGTGCTATAGTCCTATTTAAAATGATATCGACAATTGTATGGGAATTAGGCTCAATTCTATCTACAAGAATTATAGTGTTCCTTTGGTAAGTTAGTACTTGCATGTGTTATATGCTAATCTTCCTCGTGATTATTTTTCCCTCCATTTCTTCACGATTATATTTTTTAGTTTCACTGATAAAATGTGCTCTCTCTTTTAGTGAATATGAATCAACATGTGAAGGAACTCATAAGATCTTGTAACATAATTTTAATTTTCTGTTTTATATGCATGTCGAATATGAGTTTTAGATTTATCTTGTTGTATGTTCACTTTTGCATGTCATGTTGTTCAGGATGTGTTGAAAGGAACAAAACTCAAATGCAACATCATGTGTTGTAATATGATGTGACGAGGAAACTTCTAGAAAACATCGTGGCAACGCACGG